>NC_135822.1:40974319-41174660 GCF_964213995.1 Mustelus asterias | reverse complement strand
TGTGCGTCGGGGTGTGTGTGTCGGGGTGTGTGTGTGTGTGTCGGGGTGTGTGTGTCGGGGTGTGTGTGTGTGTCGGGGTGTGTGTGTGTGTCAGGGTGTGTGTGTGTGTGTTGGGTGTGTGTGTCGGGGTGTGTGTGTGTGTGTTGGGTATGTGTGTCGGGGTGTGTGTGTGTGTTGGGTATGTGTGTCGGGGTGTGTGTGTGTGTGTTGGGTATGTGTGTCGGGGTGTGTGTGTGTGTGTGTCGGGGTGTGTGTGTGTGTGTCGGGGTGTGTGTGTGTGTGTCGGGGTGTGTGTGTGTGTGTGTGTCGGGGTGTGTGTGTGTGTGTGTCGGGGTGTGTGTGTGTGTGTCGGGGTGTGTGTGTGTGTGTCGGGGTGTGTGTGTGTGTGTCGGGGTGTGTGTGTGTGCGTCGGGGTGTGTGTGTGTGCGTCGGGGTGTGTGTGTGTGCGTCGGGGTGTGTGTGTGTGTCGGGGTGTGTGTGTCGGGGTGTGTGTGTCGGGGTGTGTGTGTGTGTGTTGGGTGTGTGTGTCGGGGTGTGTGTGTGTGTGTGTTGGGTATGTGTGTCGGGGTGTGTGTGTGTGTCAGGGTGTGTGTGTGTGTGTGTTGGGTGTGTGTGTCGGGGTGTGTGTGTGTGTGTGTGTTGGGTGTGTGTGTCGGGGTGTGTGTGTGTGTGTTGGGTATGTGTGTCGGGGTGTGTGTGTGTGTGTGTTGGGTATGTGTGTCGGGGTGTGTGTGTGTGTCGGGGTGTGTGTGTGTGTCGGGGTGTGTGTGTGTGTGTCGGGGTGTGTGTGTGTGTGTCGGGGTGTGTGTGTGTGTGTCGGGTTGTGTGTGTGTGTGTCGGGGTGTGTGTGTGTGTGTCGGGGTGTGTGTGTGTGTCGGGGTGTGTGTGTGTGTCGGGGTGTGTGTGTGTGTGTCGGGGTGTGTGTGTGTGTCGGGGTGTGTGGGGTATGTGTGTCGGGGTGTGTGGGGTATGTGTGTCGGGGTGTGTGTGTGTGTGTCGGGGTGTGTGTGTGTGTCGGGGTGTGTGTGTGTGTGTGTCGGGGTGTGTGTGTGTGTGTGTCGGGGTGTGTGTGTGTGTGTGTCGGGGTGTGTGTGTGTGTGTGTGTGTGTCGGGGTGTGTGTGTGTCGGGGTGTGTGTGTGTCGGGGTGTGTGTGTGTCGAGGGGTGTGTGTGTCGGTGTGTGTGTGTGTGTGTTGGGGTGTGTGTGTGTGTGTGTGTCGGGGTGTGTGTGTGTCGGGGTGTTTGTGTGTGTGTGTCGGGGTGTGTGTGTGTCGGGGTGTGTGTGTGTGTGTCGGGGTGTGTGTGTGTCGGGGTGTGTGTGTCGGGGTGTGTGTGTGTGTGTGTCAGGGTGTGTGTGTGTGTCGGGGTGTTTGTGTGTGTGTGTGTGTGTTGGGTGTGTGTGTCGGGGTGTGTGTGTGTGTGTTGGGTATGTGTGTCGGGGTGTGTGTGTGTATGTGTTGGGTATGTGTGTCTGGGTGTGTGTGTCGGGGTGTGTGTGCGTGTGTGTGTGTGTGTCGGGGTGTGTGTGTCGGGGTGTGTGTGTGTGTGTCGGGGTGTGTGTGTGTGTGTCGGGGTGTGTGTGTGTGTGTGTCGGGGTGTGTGTGTGTGTGTCGGGGTGTGTGTGTGTGTGTCGGGGTGTGTGTGTGTGTGTCGGGGTGTGTGTGTGTGTGTCGGGGTGTGTGTGTGTGTGTCGGGGTGTGTGTGTGTGTGTCGGGGTTTGTGTGTGTGTCGGGGTGTGTGGGGTATGTGTGTCGGGGTGTTTGGGGTATGTGTGTCGGGGTGTGTGTGTGTGTGTGTCGGGGTGTGTGTGTGTGTGTGTCGGGGTGTGTGTGTGTGTCGGGGTGTGTGTGTGTCGGGGTGTGTGTGTGTGTGTGTCGGGGTGTGTGTGTGTGTGTGTGTGTGTCGGGGTGTGTGTGTGTCGGGGTGTGTGTGTGTCGGGGTGTGTGTGTGTCGGGGTGTGTGTGTGTCGGGGTGTGGGTGTGTCGGGGTGTGTGTGTGTGTGTGTGTCGGGGTGTGTGTGTGTGTGTCGGGGTGTGTGTGTGTGTGTGTCGGGGTGTGTGTGTGTATGTGTCGGGGTGTGTGTGTGTGTGTGTCGGGGTGTGTGTGTGTGTGTCGGGGTGTGTGTGTGTGTGTCGGGGTGTGTGTGTGTGTGTGTCAGGGTGTGTGTGTGTGTCGGGGTGTTTGTGTGTGTGTGTGTGTGTGTGTTGGGTGTGTGTGTCGGGGTGTGTGTGTGTGTGTGTTGGGTATGTGTGTCGGGGTGTGTGTGTGTGTGTGTGTTGGGTATGTGTGTCTAGGTGTGTGTGTCGGGGTGTGTGTGCGTGTGTGTGTCGGGGTGTGTGTGTGTGTCGGGGTGTGTGTGTGTGTCGGGGTGTGTGTGTGTGTGTCGGGGTGTGTGTGTGTGTGTCGGGGTGTGTGTCGGGGTGTGTGTGTCGGGGTGTGTGTGTGTGTGTGTCCGGTATGTGTGTCAGGGTGTGTTGGGTATGTGTGTCGGGGTGTGTTGGGTTTGTGTGTCGGGGTGTGTTGGGTATGTGTGTCGGGGTGTGTTGGGTACGTGTGTCGGGGTGTGTGTGTGTGTGTCGGGGTGTGTGTGTGTGTGTCGGGGTGTGTGTGTGTGTGTCGGGGTGTGTGTGTGTGTGTCGGGGTGTGTGTGTGTGTGTCGGGGTGTGTGTGTGTGTGTCGGGGTGTGTGTGTGTGTGTCGGGGTGTGTGTGTGTGTGTCGGGGTGTGTGTGTCGGGGTGTGTGTGTGTGTGTCGGGGTGTGTGTGTGTGTGTCGGGGTGTGTGTGTCGGGGTGTGTGTGTGTGTCGGGGTGTGTGTGTGTGTGTCGGGTATGTGTGTCGGGGTGGTGTGTGTGTCGGGGTGTGTGTGTGTGTCGGGGTGTGTGTGTGTGTCGGGGTGTGTGTGTGTGTGTCGGGGTGTGTGTGTGTGTGTCGGGGTGTGTGTGTGTGTGTCGGGTATGTGTGTCGGGGTGTGTGTGTGTGTCGGGGTGTGTGTGTGTGTGTCGGGGTGTGTGTGTGTGTGCGTCGGGGTGTGTGTGTGTGCGTCGGGGTGTGTGTGTGTGCGTCGGGGTGTGTGTGTGTGCGTCGGGGTGTGTGTGTTTGCGTCGGGGTGTGTGTGTGTGCGTCGGGGTGTGTGTGTGTGCGTCGGGGTGTGTGTGTGTCCGTCGGGGTGTGTGTGGGTGCGTCGGGGTGTGTGTGTGTGCGTCGGGGTGTGTGTGTGTGCGTCGGGGTGTGTGTGTGTGCGTCGGGGTGTGTGTGTGTGCGTCGGGGTGTGTGTGTGTGCGTCGGGGTGTGTGTGTGTGCGTCGGGGTGTGTGTGTGTGCGTCGGGGTGTGTGTGTGTGCGTCGGGGTGTGTGTGTGTGCGTCGGGGTGTGTGTGTGTGCGTCGGGGTGTGTGCGTCGGGGTGTGTGTGTGTGTCGGGGTGTGTGTGTGTGTCGGGGTGTGTGTGTGTGAGTGTTGGGCGTGTGTGTCGGGGTGTGTGTTGGGTATGTGTGTCGGGGTGTGTGTGTGTGTTGGGTATGTGTGTCGGGGTGTGTGTGTGTGTGTTGGGTATGTGTGTCGGGGTGTGTGTGTGTGTCGGGGTGTGTGTGTGTGTCGGGGTGTGTGTGTGTGTCGGGGTGTGTGTGTGTGTGTGTGTCGGGGTGTGTGTGTGTGTGTGTCGGGGTGTGTGTGTGTGTATCGGGGTGTGTGTGTGTGTGTCGGGGTGTGTGTGTGTGTGTGTCGGGGTGTGTGTGTGTGTGTGTGTCGGGGTGTGTGTGTGTGTGTCGGGGTGTGTGTGTGTGTGTCGGGGTGTGTGTGTGTGTCGGGGTGTGTGTCTGTGCGTCGCGGTGTGTGTGTGTGCGTCGCGGTGTGTGTGTGTGCGTCGGGGTGTGTGTGTGTGCGTCAGGGTGTGTGTGTTTGTCGGGGTGTGTGTGTCGGGGTGCGTGTGTCGGGGTGTGTGTGTGTGTGTTGGGTATGTGTGTCGGGGTGTGTGTGTGTGTCAGGGTGTGTGTGTGTGTGTGTTGGGTGTGTGTGTCGGGGTGTGTGTGTGTGTGTGTGTTGGGTGTGTGTGTCGGGGTGTGTGTGTGTGTGTTGGGCATGTGTGTCGGGGTGTGTGTGTGTGTGTGTGTTGGGTATGTGTGTCGGGGTGTGTGTGTGTGTGTGTGTCGGGGTGTGTGTGTGTGTGTGTGTGTCGGGGTGTGTGTGTGTGTGTGTCGGGGTGTGTGTGTGTGTGTGTCGGGGTGTGTGTGTGTGCGTCGGGGTGTGTGTGTGTGCGTCGGGGTGTCTGTGTGTGTGTCGGGGTGTGTGTGTGTGTGTCGGGGTGTGTGTGTGTGTGTCGGGGTGTGTGTGTGTGTGTCGGGGTGTGTGTGTGTGTGTCGGGGTGTGTGTGTGTGTCGGGGTGTGTGTGTGTGTCGGGGTGTGTGGGGTATGTGTGTCGGGGTGTTTGGGGTATGTGTGTCGGGGTGTGTGTGTGTGTGTGTCGGGGTGTGTGTGTGTGTGTGTCGGGGTGTGTGTGTGTGTCGGGGTGTGTGTGTGTCGGGGTGTGTGTGTGTGTGTGTCGGGGTGTGTGTGTGTGTGTCGGGGTGTGTGTGTGTGTCGGGGTGTGTGTGTGTGTGTCGGGGTGTGTGTGTGTGTGTGTCGGGGTGTGTGTGTGTCGGGGTGTGTGTGTGTCGGGGTGAGTGTGTGTCGGGGTGTGTGTGTGTCGGGGTGTGTGTGTGTCGGGGGGTGTGTGTGTCGGGGTGTGTGTGTGTGTGTCGGGGTGTGTGTGTGTGTGTGTGTCGGGGTGTGTGTGTGTGTGTGTCGGGGTGTGTGTGTCAGGGTGTGTGTGTGTATGTGTCGGGGTGTGTGTGTGTGTGTGTCGGGGTGTGTGTGTGTGTGTGTCGGGGTGTGTGTGTGTGTGTGTCGGGGTGTGTGTGTGTGTGTGTCAGGGTGTGTGTGTGTGTCGGGGTGTTTGTGTGTGTGTGTGTGTGTGTGTGTTGGGTGTGTGTGTCGGGGTGTGTGTGTGTGTGTTGGGTATGTGTGTCGGGGTGTGTGTGTGTGTGTGTGTGTGTTGGGTATGTGTGTCTGGGTGTGTGTGTCGGGGTGTGTGTGCGTATGTGTGTTGGGTGTGTGTGTGTGTCGGGGTGTGTGTGTCGGGGTGTGTGTGTGTGTGTCGGTGTGTGTGTGTGTGTCGGGGTGTGTGTGTGGGTGTGTGTCGGGGTGTGTGTGTCGGGGTGTGTGTGTGTGTGTGTCGGGGTGTGTGTGTGTGTGTGTCGGGGTGTGTGTGTGTGTCGGGGTGTGCGTGTGTGTGTCGGGGTGTGCGTGTGTGTGTCGGTGTGTGCGTGTGTGTGTGTCGGGGTGTGTGTGTGTGTGTCGGCGTGTGTGTGTGTGTCGGGGTGTGTGTGTTTGTGTCGGTGTGTGGGTGTGTGTGTCGGGGTGTGTGTGTGTGTGCGTCGGGGTGTGTGTGAGTGCGTCGGGGTGTGTGTGTGTGCGTCGGGGTGTGTGTGTGTGCGTCGGGGTGTGTGTGTGTGCGTCGGGGTGTGTGTGTGTGCGTCGGGGTGTGTGTGTGTGCGTCGGGGTGTGTGTGTGTGTCGGGGTGTGTGTGTCGGGGTGTGTGTGTCGGGGTGTGTGTGTCGGGGTGTGTGTGTCGGGGTGAGCGTGTGTGTGTGTGTTGGGTATGTGTGTCGGGGTGTGTGTGTGTGTGTGTTGGGTGTGTGTGTCGGGGTGTGTGTGTGTGTGTGTTGGGTGTGTGTGTCGGGGTTTGTGTGTGTGTGTTGGGTATGTGTGTCGGGGTGTGTGTGTGTGTGTGTGTTGGGAATGTGTGTCGGGGTGTGTGTGTGTGTCGTGTGTGTGTGTGTGTCGGGGTGTGTGTGTGTGTGTCGGGGTGTGTGTGTGTATGTCGGGGTGTGTGTGTGTGTGTCGGGGTGTGTGTGTGTGTGTCGGGGTGTGTGTGTGTGTGTCGGGGTGTGTGTGTGTGTGTCGGGGTGTGTGTGTGTGTGTCGGGGTGTGTGTGTGTGTGTCGGGGTGTGTGTGTGTGTGTCGGGGTGTGTGTGTGTGTGCCGGGGTGTGTGTGTGTGTGTCGGGGTGTGTGTGTGTGTGTCGGGGTGTGTGTGTGTGTGTCGGGGTGTGTGTGTGTGTCGGGGTGTGTGGGGTATGTGTGTCGGGGTGTGTGGGGTATGTGTGTCGGGGTGTGTGTGTGTGTGTCGGGGTGTGTGTGTGTGTGTGTCGGGGTGTGTGTGTGTGTGTCGGGGTGTGTGTGTGTCGGGGTGTGTGTGTGTCGGGGGGTGTGTGTGTCGGGGTGTGTGTGTGTGTGTCGGGGTGTGTGTGTGTGTCGGGGTGTGTGTGTGTGTGTGTCGGGGTGTGTGTGTGTGTGTGTCGGGGTGTGTGTGTGTGTGTGTCGGGGTGTGTGTGTCGGGGTGTGTGTGTGTGTCAGGGTGTGTGTGTCGGGGTGTTTGTGTGTGTGTGTGTGTGTGTTGGGTGTGTGTGTCGGGGTGTGTGTGTGTGTGTTGGGTATGTGTGTCGGGGTGTGTGTGTGTGTGTTGGGTATGTGTGTCTGGGTGTGTGTGTCGGGTTGTGTGTGCGTATGTGTGTTGGGTGTGTGTGTGTGTCGGGGTGTGTGTGTGTGTGTCGGGGTGTGTGTGTGTGTGTCGGGGTGTGTATGTGTGTGTGTCGGGGTGTGTGTGTGTGTGTCGGGGTGTGTGTGTGTCGGGGTGTGTGTGTGTGTGTCGGGGTGTGTGTGTGTGTGTGTCGGGTATGTGTGTCGGGGTGTGTCGGGTATGTGGGTCGGGGTGTGTTGGGTATGTGTGTCGGGGTGTGTTGGGTATGTGTGTCGGGGTGTGTTGGGTATGTGTGTCGGGGTGTGTTGGGTAAGTGTGTCGGGGTGTGTGTGTGTGTGTCGAAGTGTGTGTGTGTGTCGGGGTGTGTGTGTGTGTGTCGGGGTGTGTGTGTGTGTGTCGGGGTGTGTGTGTGTGTGTCGGGGTGTGTGTGTGTGTGTCGGGGTGTGTGTGTGTGTGTCGGGGTGTGTGTGTGGGCGTCGGGGTGTGTGTGTGGGCGTCGGGGTGTGTGTGTGGGCGTCGGGGTGTGTGTGTGTGCGTCGGGGTGTGTGTGTCGGGGTGTGTGTGTGTGCGTCGGGGTGTGTGTGTGTGCGTCGGGGTGTGTGTGTCGGGGTGTGTGTGTGTGTGTCGGGGTGTGTGTGTCGGGGTGTGTGTGTGTGTCGGGGTGTGTGTGTGTGTCAGGGTGTGTGTGTGTGTGTTGGGTGTGTGTGTCGGGGTGTGTGTGTGTGTGTTGGGTATGTGTGTCGGGGTGTGTGTGTGTGTTGGGTATGTGTGTCGGGGTGTGTGTGTGTGTGTTGGGTATGTGTGTCGGGGTGTGTGTGTGTGTGTGTCGGGGTGTGTGTGTGTGTGTCGGGGTGTGTGTGTGTGTGTCGGGGTGTGTGTGTGTGTGTGTGTCGGGGTGTGTGTGTGTGTGTGTCGGGGTGTGTGTGTGTGTGTCGGGGTGTGTGTGTGTGTGTCGGGGTGTGTGTGTGTGTGTCGGGGTGTGTGTGTGTGCGTCGGGGTGTGTGTGTGTGCGTCGGGGTGTGTGTGTGTGCGTCGGGGTGTGTGTGTGTGTCGGGGTGTGTGTGTCGGGGTGTGTGTGTCGGGGTGTGTGTGTGTGTGTTGGGTGTGTGTGTCGGGGTGTGTGTGTGTGTGTGTTGGGTATGTGTGTCGGGGTGTGTGTGTGTGTCAGGGTGTGTGTGTGTGTGTGTTGGGTGTGTGTGTCGGGGTGTGTGTGTGTGTGTGTGTTGGGTGTGTGTGTCGGGGTGTGTGTGTGTGTGTTGGGTATGTGTGTCGGGGTGTGTGTGTGTGTGTGTTGGGTATGTGTGTCGGGGTGTGTGTGTGTGTCGGGGTGTGTGTGTGTGTCGGGGTGTGTGTGTGTGTGTCGGGGTGTGTGTGTGTGTGTCGGGGTGTGTGTGTGTGTGTCGGGTTGTGTGTGTGTGTGTCGGGGTGTGTGTGTGTGTGTCGGGGTGTGTGTGTGTGTCGGGGTGTGTGTGTGTGTCGGGGTGTGTGTGTGTGTGTCGGGGTGTGTGTGTGTGTCGGGGTGTGTGGGGTATGTGTGTCGGGGTGTGTGGGGTATGTGTGTCGGGGTGTGTGTGTGTGTGTCGGGGTGTGTGTGTGTGTCGGGGTGTGTGTGTGTGTGTGTCGGGGTGTGTGTGTGTGTGTGTCGGGGTGTGTGTGTGTGTGTGTCGGGGTGTGTGTGTGTGTGTGTGTGTGTCGGGGTGTGTGTGTGTCGGGGTGTGTGTGTGTCGGGGTGTGTGTGTGTCGAGGGGTGTGTGTGTCGGTGTGTGTGTGTGTGTGTTGGGGTGTGTGTGTGTGTGTGTGTCGGGGTGTGTGTGTGTCGGGGTGTTTGTGTGTGTGTGTCGGGGTGTGTGTGTGTCGGGGTGTGTGTGTGTGTGTCGGGGTGTGTGTGTGTCGGGGTGTGTGTGTCGGGGTGTGTGTGTGTGTGTGTCAGGGTGTGTGTGTGTGTCGGGGTGTTTGTGTGTGTGTGTGTGTGTTGGGTGTGTGTGTCGGGGTGTGTGTGTGTGTGTTGGGTATGTGTGTCGGGGTGTGTGTGTGTATGTGTTGGGTATGTGTGTCTGGGTGTGTGTGTCGGGGTGTGTGTGCGTGTGTGTGTGTGTGTCGGGGTGTGTGTGTCGGGGTGTGTGTGTGTGTGTCGGGGTGTGTGTGTGTGTGTCGGGGTGTGTGTGTGTGTGTGTCGGGGTGTGTGTGTGTGTGTCGGGGTGTGTGTGTGTGTGTCGGGGTGTGTGTGTGTGTGTCGGGGTGTGTGTGTGTGTGTCGGGGTGTGTGTGTGTGTGTCGGGGTGTGTGTGTGTGTGTCGGGGTTTGTGTGTGTGTCGGGGTGTGTGGGGTATGTGTGTCGGGGTGTTTGGGGTATGTGTGTCGGGGTGTGTGTGTGTGTGTGTCGGGGTGTGTGTGTGTGTGTGTCGGGGTGTGTGTGTGTGTCGGGGTGTGTGTGTGTCGGGGTGTGTGTGTGTGTGTGTCGGGGTGTGTGTGTGTGTGTGTGTGTGTCGGGGTGTGTGTGTGTCGGGGTGTGTGTGTGTCGGGGTGTGTGTGTGTCGGGGTGTGTGTGTGTCGGGGTGTGGGTGTGTCGGGGTGTGTGTGTGTGTGTGTGTCGGGGTGTGTGTGTGTGTGTCGGGGTGTGTGTGTGTGTGTGTCGGGGTGTGTGTGTGTATGTGTCGGGGTGTGTGTGTGTGTGTGTCGGGGTGTGTGTGTGTGTGTCGGGGTGTGTGTGTGTGTGTCGGGGTGTGTGTGTGTGTGTGTCAGGGTGTGTGTGTGTGTCGGGGTGTTTGTGTGTGTGTGTGTGTGTGTGTTGGGTGTGTGTGTCGGGGTGTGTGTGTGTGTGTGTTGGGTATGTGTGTCGGGGTGTGTGTGTGTGTGTGTGTTGGGTATGTGTGTCTAGGTGTGTGTGTCGGGGTGTGTGTGCGTGTGTGTGTCGGGGTGTGTGTGTGTGTCGGGGTGTGTGTGTGTGTCGGGGTGTGTGTGTGTGTGTCGGGGTGTGTGTGTGTGTGTCGGGGTGTGTGTCGGGGTGTGTGTGTCGGGGTGTGTGTGTGTGTGTGTCCGGTATGTGTGTCAGGGTGTGTTGGGTATGTGTGTCGGGGTGTGTTGGGTTTGTGTGTCGGGGTGTGTTGGGTATGTGTGTCGGGGTGTGTTGGGTACGTGTGTCGGGGTGTGTGTGTGTGTGTCGGGGTGTGTGTGTGTGTGTCGGGGTGTGTGTGTGTGTGTCGGGGTGTGTGTGTGTGTGTCGGGGTGTGTGTGTGTGTGTCGGGGTGTGTGTGTGTGTGTCGGGGTGTGTGTGTGTGTGTCGGGGTGTGTGTGTGTGTGTCGGGGTGTGTGTGTCGGGGTGTGTGTGTGTGTGTCGGGGTGTGTGTGTGTGTGTCGGGGTGTGTGTGTCGGGGTGTGTGTGTGTGTCGGGGTGTGTGTGTGTGTGTCGGGTATGTGTGTCGGGGTGTGTGTGTGTGTCGGGGTGTGTGTGTGTGTCGGGGTGTGTGTGTGTGTGTCGGGGTGTGTGTGTGTGTGTCGGGGTGTGTGTGTGTGTGTCGGGTATGTGTGTCGGGGTCGTGTGTGTGTGTCGGGGTGTGTGTGTGTGTGTCGGGGTGTGTGTGTGTGTGCGTCGGGGTGTGTGTGTGTGCGTCGGGGTGTGTGTGTGTGCGTCGGGGTGTGTGTGTGTGCGTCGGGGTGTGTGTGTTTGCGTCGGGGTGTGTGTGTGTGCGTCGGGGTGTGTGTGTGTGCGTCGGGGTGTGTGTGTGTCCGTCGGGGTGTGTGTGGGTGCGTCGGGGTGTGTGTGTGTGCGTCGGGGTGTGTGTGTGTGCGTCGGGGTGTGTGTGTGTGCGTCGGGGTGTGTGTGTGTGCGTCGGGGTGTGTGTGTGTGCGTCGGGGTGTGTGTGTGTGCGTCGGGGTGTGTGTGTGTGCGTCGGGGTGTGTGTGTGTGCGTCGGGGTGTGTGTGTGTGCGTCGGGGTGTGTGTGTGTGCGTCGGGGTGTGTGTGTGTGCGTCGGGGTGTGTGCGTCGGGGTGTGTGTGTGTGTCGGGGTGTGTGTGTGTGTCGGGGTGTGTGTGTGTGAGTGTTGGGCGTGTGTGTCGGGGTGTGTGTTGGGTATGTGTGTCGGGGTGTGTGTGTGTGTTGGGTATGTGTGTCGGGGTGTGTGTGTGTGTGTTGGGTATGTGTGTCGGGGTGTGTGTGTGTGTCGGGGTGTGTGTGTGTGTCGGGGTGTGTGTGTGTGTCGGGGTGTGTGTGTGTGTGTGTGTCGGGGTGTGTGTGTGTGTGTGTCGGGGTGTGTGTGTGTGTATCGGGGTGTGTGTGTGTGTGTCGGGGTGTGTGTGTGTGTGTGTCGGGGTGTGTGTGTGTGTGTGTGTCGGGGTGTGTGTGTGTGTGTCGGGGTGTGTGTGTGTGTGTCGGGGTGTGTGTGTGTGTCGGGGTGTGTGTCTGTGCGTCGCGGTGTGTGTGTGTGCGTCGCGGTGTGTGTGTGTGCGTCGGGGTGTGTGTGTGTGCGTCAGGGTGTGTGTGTTTGTCGGGGTGTGTGTGTCGGGGTGCGTGTGTCGGGGTGTGTGTGTGTGTGTTGGGTATGTGTGTCGGGGTGTGTGTGTGTGTCAGGGTGTGTGTGTGTGTGTGTTGGGTGTGTGTGTCGGGGTGTGTGTGTGTGTGTGTGTTGGGTGTGTGTGTCGGGGTGTGTGTGTGTGTGTTGGGCATGTGTGTCGGGGTGTGTGTGTGTGTGTGTGTTGGGTATGTGTGTCGGGGTGTGTGTGTGTGTGTGTGTCGGGGTGTGTGTGTGTGTGTGTGTGTCGGGGTGTGTGTGTGTGTGTGTCGGGGTGTGTGTGTGTGTGTGTCGGGGTGTGTGTGTGTGCGTCGGGGTGTGTGTGTGTGCGTCGGGGTGTCTGTGTGTGTGTCGGGGTGTGTGTGTGTGTGTCGGGGTGTGTGTGTGTGTGTCGGGGTGTGTGTGTGTGTGTCGGGGTGTGTGTGTGTGTGTCGGGGTGTGTGTGTGTGTCGGGGTGTGTGTGTGTGTCGGGGTGTGTGGGGTATGTGTGTCGGGGTGTTTGGGGTATGTGTGTCGGGGTGTGTGTGTGTGTGTGTCGGGGTGTGTGTGTGTGTGTGTCGGGGTGTGTGTGTGTGTCGGGGTGTGTGTGTGTCGGGGTGTGTGTGTGTGTGTGTCGGGGTGTGTGTGTGTGTGTCGGGGTGTGTGTGTGTGTCGGGGTGTGTGTGTGTGTGTCGGGGTGTGTGTGTGTGTGTGTCGGGGTGTGTGTGTGTCGGGGTGTGTGTGTGTCGGGGTGAGTGTGTGTCGGGGTGTGTGTGTGTCGGGGTGTGTGTGTGTCGGGGGGTGTGTGTGTCGGGGTGTGTGTGTGTGTGTCGGGGTGTGTGTGTGTCGGGGTGTGTGTGTGTGTGTGTCGGGGTGTGTGTGTCAGGGTGTGTGTGTGTATGTGTCGGGGTGTGTGTGTGTGTGTGTCGGGGTGTGTGTGTGTGTGTGTCGGGGTGTGTGTGTGTGTGTGTCGGGGTGTGTGTGTGTGTGTGTCAGGGTGTGTGTGTGTGTCGGGGTGTTTGTGTGTGTGTGTGTGTGTGTGTGTTGGGTGTGTGTGTCGGGGTGTGTGTGTGTGTGTTGGGTATGTGTGTCGGGGTGTGTGTGTGTGTGTGTGTGTGTTGGGTATGTGTGTCTGGGTGTGTGTGTCGGGGTGTGTGTGCGTATGTGTGTTGGGTGTGTGTGTGTGTCGGGGTGTGTGTGTCGGGGTGTGTGTGTGTGTGTCGGTGTGTGTGTGTGTGTCGGGGTGTGTGTGTGGGTGTGTGTCGGGGTGTGTGTGTCGGGGTGTGTGTGTGTGTGTGTCCGGTATGTGTGTCGGTGTGTGTTGGGTATGTGTGTCGGGGTGTGTTGGGTATGTGTGTCGGGGTGTGTTGGGTATGTGTGTCGGGGTGTGTTGGGTATGTGTGTCGGGGTGTGTGTGTGTGTGTCGGGGTGTGTGTGTGTGTGTGTCGGGGTGTGTGTGTGTGTGTCGGGGTGTGTGTGTGTGTGTCGGGGTGTGTGTGTGTGTGTCGGGGTGTGTGTGTGTGTGTCGGGGTGTGTGTGTGTGTGTCGGGGTGTGTGTGTGTGTGTCGGGGTGTGTGTGTGTGTGTCGGGGTGTGTGTGTGTGTGTGTCGGGGTGTGTGTGTGTGTGTGTCGGGGTGTGTGTGTGTGTGTGTCGGGGTGTGTGTGTGTGTGTCGGGGTGTGTGTGTGTGTGTGTGTCGGGGTGTGTCGGGGTGTGTGTGTGTGTGTGTGTCGGGGTGTGTGTGTGTGTCGGGGTGTGTGTGTGTGTCGGGGTGTGTGTGTGTGTGTGTCGGGGGGTGTGTGTGTGTCTGTCGGGGTGTGTGTGTGTCTGTCGGGGTGTGTGTGTGTGTCGGGGTGTGCGTGTGTGTCGGGGTGTGCGTGTGTGTCGGGGTGTGTGTGTGTGTGTGTCGGGGTGTGTGTGTGTGTGTGTCGGGGGGTGTGTGTGTGTCTGTCGGGGGGTGTGTGTGTGTCTGTCGGGGTGTGTGTGTGTGTCGGGGTGTGTGTGTGTGTCGGGGTGTGTGTGTGTGTCGGGGTGTGTGTGTGTGTCGGTGTGTGTGTGTGTGTGTCGGGGTGTGTGTGTGTGTGTTGGGTGTGTGTGTCGGGGTGTGTGTGTGTGTGTGTTGGGTGTGTGTGTCGGGGTGTGTGTGTGTGTGTCGGGGTGTGTGTGTGTGTGTTGGGTGTGTGTGTCGGGGTGTGTGTGTGTGTTGGGTATGTGTGTCGGGGTGTGTGTGTGTTGGGTGTGTGTGTCGGGGTGTGTGTGTGTTGGGTGTGTGTGTCGGGGTGTGTGTGTGTGTGTCGGGGTGTGTGTGTGTGTCGGGGTGTGTGTGTGTGTGTCGGGGTGTGTGTGTGTGTGTCGGGGTGTGTGTGTGTGTGTCGGGGTGTGTGTGTGTGTGTCGGGGTGTGTGTGTGTGTGTCGGGGTGTGTGTGTGTGTGTCGGGGTGTGTGTGTGTGTCGGGGTGTGTGTGTGTGTGTCGGGGTGTGTGTGTGTGTGTCGGGGTGTGTGTGTGTGTCGGGGTGTGTGTGTGTGTCGGGGTGTGTGTGTGTGTCGGGGTGTGTGTGTGCGTCGGGGTGTGTGTGTGTGTGTCGGGGTGTGTGTGTGTGTGTCGGGGTGTGTGTGTGTGTGTCGGGGTGTGTGTGTGTGTCGGGGTGTGTGTGTGTGTCGGGGTGTGTGTGTGTGTCGGGGTGTGTGTGTGTGTCGGGGTGTGTGCGTGCGTGCGTGCGTGCGTGCGTGCGTCCGTCCGTCCGTCCGTCCGTCCCCCTTGGTGGACATAATTCAATTTCAAATAATCCAGCAGCAAAGTCTTTTTACTGAAAAAGAAAAGGTTAGTTTATTTCATGATATTGTTCTCGAGGGTACTGAAGAAAAGATACTCACTAACACATATGCACACTAAGGTAAGTTACAGGTGAAGTCAAAACGAAACTCATAATCTTGAATCAAGTTCAGTCTATTATTCAATGCCAGGCCAGGTATTCTGCCATCGAAACATTGCGCTGCCTGAAGTATAGATTTTGATGTTGTGAGATTGTCTTTGCAGTTTTTTTTTATTCATGGGCATGGCCTTTGCTGGCTGGCCAGCATTTATTGTCCATCCCTAGTTGCCCTTGGAGGCCAGTTCAGAGCCAACCACATTGCTGTGGCTCTGGAGTCACAAGTACAAAGAACAAAGAAAATTACAGCACAGGAACAGGCCTTTCGGCCCTCCAAGCCTGCACCGACCATGTTCCCCGACTTAACTAAAACCCCCACCCCCTCCGGGGACCATATCCCTCTATTCCCATCCTATTCATGTATTTGTCAATTCGCCCCTTAAAAGTCACTACCGCATCTGCTTCCACTACTTCCCTCAGCAGCGAGTTCCAGGCACCCATCACCCTCTGTGTAAAAGACTTGCCTCGTACATCTCCTTTAAATCTTGCCCCTCGCACCTTAAACGTGGGCCCCCTAGTAATTGACTCTTCCACCTGGGAAAAAGCTTCTGGCTATCCACTCTGTCCACGCCTCTCATAATCTTGTAGACTTCAATCAGGTCGCCTCTCAACCTCCATCGTTCCAGTGAGAATAAACCAGTTTTCTCCAAACTCTCCTAATAAGAACATAAGAACATAAGAAATAGGAGCAGGAGTAGGCCATCTAGCCCCTCGAGCCTGCCCCGCCATTCAATAAGATCATGGCTGATCTGACGTGGATCAGTACCACTTACCCGCCTGATCCCCATAACCCTTAATTCCCTTACCGATCAGGAATCCATCCATCCGCGCTTTAAACATATTCAGCGAGGTAGCCTCCACCACCTCAGTGGGCAGAGAATTCCAGAGATTCACCACCCTCTGGGAGAAGAAGTTCCTCCTCAACTCTGTCTTAAACCGACCCCCCTTTATTTTGAGGCTGTGTCCTCCAGTTTTAACTTCCTTACTCAGTGGAAAGAATCTCTCCGCCTCCACCCTATCCACATTATCTTATAAGTCTCCATAAGATCCCCCCTCATCCTTCTAAACTCCAACGAGTACAAACCCAATCTCCTCAGCCTCTCCTCATAATCCAAACCCCTCATCTCCAGTATCAACCTGGTGAACCTTCTCTGCACTCCCTCCAATGCCAATATATCCTTCCTCATATAAGGGGACCAATACTGCACACAGTATTCCAGCTGTGGCCTCACCAATGCCCTGTACAGGTGCATCAAGACATCCCTGCTTTTATATTCTATCCCCCTCGCAATATAGGCCAACATCCCATTTGCCTTCTTGATCACCTGTTGTACCTGCAGACTGGGCTTTTGCGTCTCATGCACAAGGACCCCCAGGTCCCTTTGCACGGTAGCATGTTTTAATTTGTTTCCATTGAGATAGTAATCCCATTTGTTATTATTTCCTCCAAAGTGTATAACCTCGCATTTCTCAACGTTATACTCCATTTGCCATATCCTCGCCCACTCACTCAGCCTGTCCAAATCTCTCTGCAGATCTTCTCCGTCCTCCACACGATTCACTTTTCCACTTATCTTTGTGTCGTCTGCAAACTTCGTTACCCTACATTCCGTCCCCTCCTCCAGATCATCTATATAAATGGTAAACAGTTGCGGCCCGAGTACCGATCCCTGCGGCACGCCTCTAGTTACCTTCCTCCAACCGGAAAAACACCCATTTATTCCGACTCTTTGCTTCCTGTCGGATAGCCAGTCCCCAATCCACTTTAACACACTACCCCCAACTCCGTGTGCCCTAATCTTCTTCAGCAGCCTTTTATGGGGCACCTTATCAAACGCCTTTTGGAAATCCAAAAACACCGCATCCACCGGTTCTCCTCCATCAACCGCCCTAGTCACATCTTCATAAAAATCCAACATGTTCGTCAAGCACGACTTTCCCCTCATGAATCCATGCTGCGTCTGATTGATCGAACCATTTCTATCCAGATGCCCTGCTATCTCCTCTTTAATAATGGATTCCAGCATTTTCCCTACTACAGACGTCTCCTCATAGCTAATGCCCTCCATACCAGGCAACATTTTGGTAAATCTTTTCTGTACCCTCTCCAAAGCCTCCACATCTTTCTGGTAGTGTGGCGACCAGAATTGAACGCTATATTCCAAGTGCGGCCTAACTAAGGTTCTACAAAGCTGCAACATGACTTGCCAATTTTTAAACTCAATGCCCCAGCCGATGAAGGCAAGCATGCTGTTTGCCTTCTTGACTACCTTCACCACCTGCATTACCACTTTCAGTGACTTGTGTACCTGTAAACTCAGATCCCTTTGCCTATCAATACTCTTAAGGATTCTGCCATTTGCTGTATATTTCCTATCTGTATTAGACCTTCCAAAATGCATTACCTCACATTTGACCAGATTAAACTCCATCTGCCATCTCTCCACCCAAGCCTCCAACCGATCTATATCCTGCTGTATCCTCTGATGGTCCTCATCGCTATCTGCAAATCCACCAACCTTTGTGTCGTCCGCAAACTTATTAATCAAACCAGTTACATTTTCCTCCAAATCTTTTATATATATTACAAACAGCAAAGGTCCCAGCACTTATCCCTGAGGAACGCCACTTGTCACAGCCCTCCATTCAGAAACGCAACTTTCCACTGCTACCCTCTGTGTTCTCTGACCGAGCTACCTCTGTATCTACCTTGCCAGCTCACCTCTGATCCCATGCAACTTCACCTTCTGCGCCAGTCTGCCATGAGGGACCTTGTCAAGGGCCTTACCGAAGTCCATGTAGACGACATCCACTGCCCTACCCTCATCAATCATCTTCGTCACTTCCTCGAAAAACTCGATCAAGTTAGTAAGACATGACCTTCCCTTCACAAAACCATGTTGCCTCTCACTAATACATCCATTTATTTCTAAGTAGGGGTAAATCTTGTCTCAAAGAATCCTCTCCAATAATTTCCCTACCACTGATGGAAGGCTCACCTACCTGTAAATATCTGGATTATTCTTGCTACCCTTCTTAAACAAAGGAACAACATTGGCTATTCTCCAATTCTCTGGGAACTTCCCTGTACAGTAAGAAGTCTCACAACACCAGGTTAAAGTCCAACAGGTTTATTTGGTAGCACAAGTTTTCGGAGTGTCGCTCCTTCTTCAGGTGAGTGGGAGTTGTGTTCACAAACAGGGCATATATAGACACAAACTCAATTTACAAGATAATGGTTGGAATGCGAGTCTTTACAGGTAATCAGGTCTTAAAGGTACAGACAATGTGAGTGGAGAGAGGGTTAAGCACAGGATAAAGAGATGTGTATTGTCTCCAGCCAGGACAGTTAGTGAGATTTTGCAAGCCCAGGCAAGTCGTGGGGGTTACGGATAGTGTGCCATGAACCCAAGATCCTGGTTGAAGTCATCCTCATGTGTGTGGAACTTGGCTATCAGTTTCTGCTCAGCTATTCTGCGTTGTCATGTGTCATCAAGGCCGCCTTGGAGAACGCTTACCCGAAGATCAGAGGCTGAATGCCTGTGACTGCTGAAGTGTTCCTCAACAGGAAGAGATCACTCCTGCCTGGTGATTGTCGAGCGGTGTTCATTCATCCATTGTCGTAGCGTCTGCATGGTCTCCCCAATGTACCATGCCTCAGGACATCCTTTCCTGCAGCGTATCAGGTAGACAACGTTGGCCGAGTCGCAAGAGTATGTACCGTGTACCTGGTGGATGATGTTCTCACGTGAGATGATGGCATCCGTGTCGATGATCTGGCACGTCTTGCAGAGGTTGCTGTGGCAGGGTTGTGTGGTGTCGTGGTCACTGTTCTCCTGAAGGCTGGGTAGTTTGCTGCGGACAATGGTCTGTTTGAGGTTGTGCGGTTGTTTGAAGACAAGAAGTGGGGGTGTGGGGATGGCCTTGGCCAGATGTTCGTCTTCATCAATGACATGTTGAAGGCTCCGGAGAAGATGTCGTAGCTTCTCCGCTCCAGGGAAGTACTGGACGACGAAGGGTACTCTGTCCGCCGTGTCCCGTGTTTGTCTTCTGAGGAGGTCGGTGCGATTTATTGCTGTGGCGCGTCGGAACTGTCGATCGATGAGTCGAGCGCCATATCCTGTTTTTACGAGGGCATCTTTCAGCATCTGTAGGTGTCTGTTGCGATCCTCCTCATCCGAGCAGATCCTGTGTATACGGAGGGCTTGTCCGTAGGGGATGGCTTCTTTAACGTGTTTAGGGTGGAAGCTGGAGAAGTGGAGCATCGTGAGGTTATCCGTGGGCTTGCGGTACAGTGAGGTGCTGAGGTGACCGTCCTTAATGGAGATGCGTGTGTCCAAGAATGCAACCGATTCCGGAGAGTAATCCATGGTGAGTCTGATGGTGGGATGGAACCTGTTAATGTCATTATGTAGTTGTAGTTAGGGGCGGCACGGTAGCACAGTGGTTAGCACTGCTGCTTCACAGCTCCAGGGACCTGAGTTCGATTCCCGGCTTGGGTCACTGTCTGTGTGGAGTTTGCACATTCTCCTCGTGTCTGCATGGGTTTCCTCCGGGTGCTCCGGTTTCCTCCCACAGTCCAAAGATGTGCGCGTTAGGTTCATTGGCCATGCTAAAATTGCCCCTTAGTGTCCTGGGATGCATAGATTAGAGGGATTAGCGGGTAAAATATGTAGGGATATGGGGGTAGGGCCTGGGTGGGATTGTGGTCGGTGCAGACTCAATGGGCCAAATGGCCTCTTTCTGTACTGTAGGGTTTCTATGATTTCTATGATTTCTATGGTTGCACTGATTGTTCGCTGTGAATCCAAAGGAAGAAAATGTCATTAATATATCTAGTGTATAACATCGGTTGAAGGTCCTGTGCGGTGAAGAGGTCTTGTTTGAACCTGTGCATGAAGATGTTGACATATTGAGGTGCGAATTTGGTCCCCATGGCTGTTCTGTGTGTCTGGATGAAGAACTGGTTGTTGAAGGTGAAGACGTTGTGGTCCAGGATGAAGCGGATGAGTTGTAAAATTGCATCTGGAGATTGGCAGTTGTTGGCGCTGAGCACTGAGGCAGTTGCAGCAATGCCATCGTCGTGGGGGATGCTGGTGTAGAGTGCCAAGACATCCATTGTGACGAGGAGTGCTCCTGGTTCAACTGCTCCATGTGTGCTGAGTTTCTGTAGGAAGTCCATAGTGTCGCAACAGAAGCTGGGGGTTCTTTGTACGATGGGTTTCAGGATGCCCTTGACATAGCCGGAGAGGTTCTTGCACAGGGTTCCATTGCCTGATACGAGGCACTGTGAGACAGCAGTGCTAACCACTGTGCCATCATGCCATCCGATATGCTCTGTTGTGCTCCGTCCGAGATACCGGCGATAACTCCCATGCATGACCTCCTATGCAGCTGCATCATCACATTCTCCAATGACCACTCAGTCTACATAATCTATAAATAGACCACCTCATGAAGTCAATTGAATGTTCTATTTTGACACCGGTTAGAGTTTAGCCATGCATTTGGAGGAGGTTGGGCCATGTCCAAAATGATGACGGGTGGCATGGTGGCACAGTGGTTAGCACTGCTGCCTCACTGCACCTGGGATCCGGGTCCGATTCCTGGCTTGGGTCACTGCCTGTGTGGAGTTTGCACATTTTCCCCATGTCTGCATGGGTTTCCTCTGGGTGCTCCGATTTTCTCCCATAGTCCAAAAATGTATGGATTCGGTAGATTGGCCATGATAAAATTGCTCCTTAGTGTCAGGGGGTTACTAGGGTAAATAAGTAGGGTTGTGGGGATCGGGCCTGCATGGTTGGTGCATACTCGATGGACCGAATGGCCTCCTTCTGCATTCTAGGGATTCTATGAAAGATAATTAGGAGGGCAAAGAAGTCCCATGAAATATCATTGGCAGATAAGATTAAGAGATTTTCTAAGTATATTAAGAGCAAGAGGTTGAGCAGGGAAAGAGTGGGGTCCATTAGAGACCAAAGGGGCAATCTTTGCATGCAGCCAGAGGTCTTAAATAAATAGTTTTCATCTGTATTCACTGAGAAAAACATTGTAGCTGGAGATTTCATTTAGGACGGTGAAGTTCTAGAGCACATTGAGATTAATAAGGAGGATGTATTAGATGTTTTAGTCGTCATAGATGTGCATAAATCCCCTGGGCCTGATGAGACGTATTCCAGGCTGTTATGGGAGGCAAGGGAGGAGATTGCAGGAGCCCTGACAGAGATATTTAGATCTTCACTGGCCACAAGTGAAGTGTCAGATGACTGGAGAATAGTTAATGTGGTAACTTTATTCAAGAAGTCAGGATAACCCAGGTAATTACAGGTCAGTTAGTCTAACATCAGTGGTGGGGAAATTATTGGGAAAAATACTGAGGGACAGGATTAATCAACACTTGGAAAGGCAGGGATTGATCAGGGATAGTCAGCATGGATTTGTTGGTGGGAGATCCTGTCTAACAAATTTACTTGAGTTTTTTAAAAAGATAACTATGAAATATTGATGAGGGTAGCGGAGCTGATGTGGTTTACATGGACATCAGCAAGGCCTTTGACAAGGTCCCACATTGATGGCTAAAGCCCATAGGATCCAAGGCAAGTTGGCAAATTGGATCCAAAATTGGCTTGTTAGTAGGAGGGCTGCTTTTGTGGAAGCCTGGGGCCAGTAATGTACCACAGGGATCAGTGCTGGGATCCTGGCTGTTTGTTATAAACATTAACAACTTGGATGTAAATATAGAATGTATTTATATTTAGTAAATTTGCAAATGAAATGAAAATTGGTGATTTTGTTGATAGTGAGGAGGATAGTCTGAGGCTACAGGCTATTATTGTTCAGCTGGTAAATTGGGCAGAGCAATGGCAGATGGAATTTAATCCTGATAACTATGAGGTGATGCATTTTGGGAGGTTGCATAAGGGTAGGATATACGCAATGAACGGGAGGAGATCTCTGAGGAGTATTGAGGAACAAAGGGACCTTGGTGTACAAGTTCATAGATCCCTGAAGGTGGCTTGCAGAGGTAGCTAGAGTGGTGAAGAAAGCATACGGAATGCTTGCCTTCATTAGCCTGGACATAGAATATAGGAGAAGGGAGGTCTTGGTACAAGTTTATAAAATATTGGTTAGGCAACAGATGGAATATTGTGTGCAGTTCTGGTTGTCACACTATTGGAAGGATGTGATTGCACTGGGAAGGATGCAGTGGTGATTCACCCAGATGTTACCTGTGATGGAAAGTTTCAGCTGAGGAGAGAGTGGATAGACTGGGTTTGTTTTCCCTGTCGCAGAGGAGGCTGAGCGAAGATCTGATAGAGGTATACAAAATTATAAGGGGCATAGATAGGGTAGAACTTAAAAGTCTTTTTCCCATTGCAGTGTCTAAGACCTGAGGGCACAGGTTTAAGGTGAGGAGTAAGTGGTTTAGAGAGGATCTGAGGAAACATTTTTTCACCCAGAGGGTGGTGGAAATATTGAACGGGCTGCCTGAGAGTGGTGGAGGCAGGAACTCTCACAACATGTAAGAAGCATCTGAACAAGCACTCAAATCGCCTTGGGCGGCACGGTAGCACAGTGGTTAGCACTGCTGCTTCACAGCTCCAGGGACCTGAGTTTGATTCCCGGCTTGGGTGACTGTCTGTGTGGAGTTTGCACATTCTCCTCGTGTCTACGTGGGTTTCCTCCGGGTGTTCTGGTTTCCTCCCACAGTCCAAAGATGTGCGGGTTAGGTTGATTGGCCATGCTAAAAAATTGCCCCTTAGTGTCCTGGGATGCGTAGATTAGAGGGACTAGCGGGTAAAATATGTAGGGATATGGGGCTGGGGGCCTGGGTGGGATTGTGGTCGGTGCAGACTCGATGGGCCGAATGGCCTCTTTCTGGACTGTCGGGTTTCTATGATTCTAAATGCTGGTAAACGGGATTAGTATAGATCGGTAGTTGATAGTCAACAGAGACTTGGTGGGCCGAAGGACCTGTTTCTGTGTTGTATGACTCCAGGATTGTACTATTGTTAAATATTTTCCTAACCACAGTTGTCTATTTGCTTTTAGCTGTACTTAAATCTCAAGCCACGGCTGCATATTTTACAGGATTCTACTGAATCATTTACTTACCATCCGGATTAATGATTCTGACCTTAGGGTTATTGATTGGCTTTTTCAGGTGAAGATCCGCCCATGAGCTTTACTATTCCAACAGCTCAGGGACTGGAGATTAACTCAGGTGGAAAAGTTGAGAAGATCTGTGAACAATGGGCTTTCACACTGCCCTCATGTTGTCAGCAGCAAATCACAAAATGTCAAGAAAGTTCTTTCCGCAGATTCAGGAGAGTTTCATATTGAAAGAAGGTTAAGAATGGGACGCCACCATTTTATTCCTAATTAACCCTTCTCTTTGGAGAATGTTTTCTTGTTCATCGGGGCTTCTATGTTAACTTGTTGCATAGCAGCCTGTTTAAGTAGAGGTTGAGTTTTTGCGAATGGATACCGATTGGAACTTTACACCAGAGTCCAACTCCGTCCTTTCCCGATGATCAGAGGTGTGGATTTTCTCGGCAAATTTGGGGGGGGGGGTTGGGGGGCGGGGGGCGGGAGACGGGGGTGGGGGGGGGGGGGGTGGGGGGGGCGGTCAACAGATATTGAAGTTGATAGGGAGGAAAAAGAAGAACAGAAAATGAAAACGAAAAGAAGAAAGACAAGTGTATACAGTAAGATCTTACATAGAGCAATAAGCAGATAACCTGTCCAGTCCAAAGATGTGTGGATTAGGTGGATTGGCTATGCTAAATTGCCCCTTAGTGTCAGGGGAACTAGCTAGGGTAAATGCATGGGGTTATGGCGATAGGACCTGGGTGGGATTGTGGTCGGTGCAGACTCGATGGGCTGAATGGTCTCCTTCTGCACTGTAGGATTCTATGATTCTATGACCTTTTTTTAAGTGCTATTGTGTGAGGAATTAGTCTGGATACTGGGGGAAATTTTATTTCAAATATTGCTCTGGGTCCGAGCAGCCCAAAGGAGCAAATTCCATTCGCCCACCAGCCCTGTGCTTGCTGACCTATACTAGCTTCCAGTAGCACTTCGATTTAGAAATTTTCATCCTTGTTTCAAATCCCTTGACCACCTCTCTCATCCCTATTTCTGTAACCTCTTCCAGAAATACAGCCCTCCAAGATCTCTGTCCTCTTCCAATTTCTCTTAACTTTCATAGATCTAAACATTGCTGGCAAGTCCCGCATTTATTTCCCATCCCTAATTGCCCTTGAGAAGGTGGTGGTGAACCCCCACAGTCCATGTGGTGTAGGTACACCCACAGTGTTGTGAGGAAGGGAGTTCCAGGAGTCTGACCCAGAGACAGTGAAGGAATGGCGATATAGCTCCAAGTCAGGATGGTATGTGGATTCCTGACTCCAACAGTGCCGATCAATCAGGCTGCTTCCTCCTGGATGGTGTTGACTTTCTTGAGTGTTGTTGGAGCTGCACACATCCAAGCACGTGGACAGCATTAAGTCACACTCTTGTGGGTGGCACGGTGGCACAGTGGTTAGCACTGCTGCCTCGCAGCGCCAGGGACTCAGGTTCAATTCCAACCTCAAGTGACTGTGTGGAGTTTGCACGTTCTCCCCATGTCTGCATGGGTTTCCTCCGAGTGCTCCGGTTTCCTCCCACACTCCAAAGATGTGCAGGTTAGGTGGATTGGTAATGCTAAATTGCCCCAAGATGTGTAGATCAGGGGGCATTAGTGGGGCAAATACCTGGGATTGTGGGGAACAGGTCTAGGTGGGATTGCCCCTTACTGTCAGGGGAATTACATGGGGTTACAAGGATAGGACCAGGGTGGGATTGTTGTCAGTGCAGACTTGATGGGCTGAATGACCTCCTTCTACACTGTAGGGATTCTAGGATTCTATGACTTGTGCCTTGTAAATTGTGGTCAAGATTTGAGAGTCAGGAAGTGATTGACTTGGAACAGAATTCCCAGCTTCTTGCCATTTCTTGAACCCCACAGTATTTATATGGCTCGTCCAGTTCAGTTTCTGGTCAATGGTAATCCTCAGGATGTTGATAGTGGGGACTTCAGTGATGGTAATGATGTCAAAGGGAGGTGGTTAGATTCTCTCTTGTTGGAAGTGGTCATTGCCTGGCACCTCTGTGGCAAAATGTTACTTACCACTTGCCAGTTCAAGCCTGGATACTATCTAGGTCTTGCTGCATTTGGACATGGATTGCGTCAGTATCTTGAGGAGTTGTGAATGATGCTGAACGTTGTGCAGTCACCAGTGAACATCCCCACTTCTGACCTTATGATGGAAGGAATGTAATTGATGAAGCAGCTGAGGATGGTTGGGCCGAGGACACCACCCTGAGGGACTCCTCCAGAGATGTCCTGGAGCTGAGATGATTGACCTCCAACCACCACAACCATCTTCCTTTATACCAAGTATAACTCCAACCAATGGAGAGTTTTCCCCCGATTCCCGTTGACTTCAATTTTGCTCGGGCTCCTTGATGTCGCACTGGGGCAAATGTTACCTTGATGTTAAGGGCAGTTACTCTCTCTGAACCTTTTTAATCTATGTTTCCATCAAAGCTGTGATGATACCAGAAGTTGTGACCCTGGTGAAACCCAAACTGAGCGTTGGTGAGCAGGTTATTGCTATGTTACTTTGGCCTCTTATCTGTCTCCACATTTTAATTGCTCCATCACTGACAGCTGTATATTCAGCTATCTTGACCCCAAGCTCTGTAATTCCCTTCCAAAACTCTTCTGTCTCTCCACCTCTCTCCCCTCCTTTTAGGTACTCTATAAAACTTACCCCATTGACCAACCCTTTGGTCATCTCTTCAAATATCTCCTTATCTGGCTCTGTGTCAGATATGGCACCTCCAACAGCACACCACACCCTTCAAACTTTACTGAAGCATGAGTCCAGATTATGTGCTCAAAGCTCTGGAGTGCAGCTTGAACTTGTGACCTTTTGACTCCGAGGAGAGAGTCACAATGATAAAGCAGTGGAAATACTGACTGATGTTCTCCTTCCATGCCCAGAAGCAGTGAGGCTTACTGCAATAATCTTATTGCTGAGATTGCTTTAGTCGGCATAGAACAGCAATCCCACCTGGGGCCTTCTTTATATCCACGAGGTCACTGACCCACTAAGGGGAAGAAAAAATGTGTGTATGTGAAGATACGCTTAAAATAACTGATCCACGGTGCGATAGGAAGCCATCATCCCTCAACATTACGTTTTGCTAAGATTTTTAACTGCCACACTTTATATCCTAGATTCTAAAATTCTCATGAAAGGAGTTTCACTGGTGCCCTCTTCACAGGGAAGATACAGGAGCTGTACCCAGCACAACTGGCCCCAATTCATGGACTGGCTCTTCAGTTCCCGGTATGAAGTATCAGAACAATCAGTTAATTATTCATAAGACAAGAATCTGTTATATTCATTTTAATTGATTTTATCTTTATCTGTGCTGGTGGTAAAGTAAAGGATCACATTTTGGGGAGATTTTTGAGGGTTGACAGAAAGAATTACATTTATATTTCTCCATTCTGCTGTTAACAGAATCACAGGCCAATTACAGTGTCTCAACGCGCTAAATGTTTACCATGAAAAATGGCTGCTTCTGGACACCTCTTGTGAAGAATCTGGCTTCAATATTTGATGAGGAGCTCATCTTTGCTAATAGCAAATTAAATCATTACAAATCTACGCCTGCAATTCAAGAAGAGTGCCTTGTCTGCGTACTCATGGATAATTGTTACAAGTTTCTGGACGCCTACAATACTCAAGAGGCAAAGTGAAGGATTGAATAGAGGAGCCTGGGGCTCTACCACTGTGCAGCAACGCCAACACAACCACCAACACAAGTGTCAATCGAGTAAATTATTTTTGACTGGTTGAGTCGACTCCTGACCCACAGAATTGGCAGATTTCAGAATGATAGATTGGGGTAGGGGGTAGTGGGGGGAGCAAATACCAACATTCCCCTTGACCTGATTACGGTTGTACCAGAGAGACCCTAAACTGTTTATAGTTTATTTATCAGTGTCACAAGTATGCTTACATTAACACCGCAATGAAGTTACTGTGAAAATCCCCTAGTCGCCACACTCCGGCACCTGTTCGGATACACTGACGGAGAATTCAGCATGGCCAATGCACCTAACCAGCACGTCTTGCTGACTGTGGGAGGAAACCGGAGCACCTGGAGGAAATCCAGACAGTCACGGGAGAACCCAATCCAGGAATTGAACCTGGGTCCCTGGCGCTGCAAGGCAGCAATGCTAACCACTGTGCCATTGTGCCGCCCTGAAGGGACAACTCATGGCAGGTGGCCCCAGCCTAGACCCTTGGGAATGTATCCTGGCAATTGGGAGAAATGAAGAATGGTGATCGGGGTGACGACATCAGCTTGTTCTGGCTCATTGGGGTGAGAGGGGAGAGGTTGTTTGCAATCTGGAGTGAGGGAATGGATGTTTCCTCGAGAGGTCAGGAGACCATTCCTGCGCCTCCTAGCCCACAAAGGCTGTTGAAAGAGGCATTTAAATGAGAGAGTTGGCAGCAGCTGTGAATTTTAAATTAGACTCCCAGAGGCAACCATAGTTAAGGAGGTTAATGCAATCTCACCTCATCTCAATGGGACACTTGAATACTCCAATATCCTACATTGTAAAAATGGCACATGCATCATTTGTTGGGGATGCATTCATACAAATAGACAAACATACGGAATAGGAGTAGCCCATTCGGCCCCTTGAACAGCCATTCAATAAGATGGTGGCTGATCTGTTTATGTGTTGAGTTCCACACTCCCCATCTACCTCTCGATAACCTTTGACCTCTTGCCTAACAAGAATCTATCTTCCCTCCACCTTAAAAATATCCAATGACCCTCCCTACACTGCCTTCTGAGACAGAGGGCAGGATTTTCTGGCCACACTGGAAAAACTGGAAAATCCCACCTGAGGTCAACAGACTTTTGCATGGTCCGGCCCACCGTCCGCTACGATTTCCATGGCGGGTAGGACGGGAAAATTCCGGACAGAGAGTTCCAAAGATACACAGCCCTGTGAGAGAAAATATTTCTCCTCCTCTCTGTCCCATAAGGGCACCCTTAATTTTAAATCAGTGCTCCCCTATTCTGGACTCACCCACAAGAAGAAACATTCTTTCCACGTCCACCTTATCAAGACCGTTGAAGATCTTGTATACACCAATATATAAATATGAGGGAATGCACTCCTCACATTGAAATTTAGCTTTCTCCCCCAAACCCCTTCCATCGTGGGATATGGGTGTTAACATTGGAGCCTTGTCTTCATTTACTTAATCATAGAAACCCTACATGCAGAAAGAGGCCGTTTGGCCCATCGAGTCTGCACCGACCACAATCCCACCCAGGCCCTACCCCCATATCCCTACACATTTACCCGCTAATCCCTCTAACCTACGCATCTCAGGACACTAAGGGGCAATTTTAGCATGGTCAATCAACCTAACCCGCACATCTTTGGACTGTGGGAGGAAACAGGAGCACCCGGAGGGAACCCACGCAGACATGAGGAGAATGTGCAAACTCCACACAGACAGTGACCCAAGCCCGGAATCGAACCCAGGTCCCTGGAGCTGTGAAGCAGCAGTGCTAACCACTGTGCTACCGTGCCGTCCCTTCTTTACTGAGAGAATGTGGATCCCTCAGTATTTGTAGAATTGGTAACGCAACAATAAATAAAGCATCAATGTGGGAGGGGCCAGGCCCTTATGTTTGAGACAACTGGGCCATTATTGAGAAACTCATTAATAAAATCTCTACTCCTCATTTTAGATGTTTCAGTCATGCAGTGCAAAAGTATTTACATTAAGGTGCATAGATTAACCCTCCCATTAAGATGCTGATTGACCTGTTGTACATTTTTTGTTTGCGTTTCCGATTTTGAACACTCACAGTTCTCCTCTTACTTGCGCTGAGATTAGACATCAAGTTCTGAGATACAGAGCAAGGGGTGGCTGCAGTATAAAGTGAGGGGTAACAACTGTAAATGAGGAGGTGGCCACAATGTTTATCAAGATGTGGTGACAGTATAACACAATCAGTCAGAAAGATCTGCTTTTCGAAATGCTGGGTTCAGATGAAGGGACATTGAAAAATCTAAAGCGTAGCAATTTGTGAAGTTTTACAGTAATCATGTGTCAGTGAATAAGGTCTATACAAAGGATAGTAGTAAAAAAAGACATTTTGTTTGAATGTTTGAAGCACTCATAATCAGATAGATGAACTAGCAAGACAAATGGGCTTAAATTGTTTCGATCTAATCTCCAAGACAGAGACACGGTTACGAGCTGATCCAGATTGCAATTTAAATCTTCCAAGATTTCAAAACTACAAATAGAGTGGAAAAGGAAGAGGATTTGTCCATAAGGATGACATGAGGATATTTTTATGAGAAAGGATTTTGACTCAGAAGATCAGGATGCAGAACTTGTATGGGTGATGATTAAAAATAAAAAGGGCCAGTAAACATTAGTGTGAGTAGTTTATAGAGCCTGTATCTAATTGTGCTTCTATCATTGGACAGAACATTAAGCAAGAAATAATTGAGCTTATAACAAAGGCAACACAATAGGCGTGGGGACTTTAATCTTCATACCTTCTTCAGTTTGTGCCCAAAGACAGATCCGACCCACAATGCTATGGCCTCCACAACAAATAGGTCAAGGAAGTCCCAAATCCACCCCAGCTGGAACCTTGTACTGTTGGCACCAATCTGATCCACACCCCACACCCTGATCAAGAAAAGAGGGAACGAGTAATCATAATAATATTGAATTTCATACTAAATTTGAGAGTGACATCCAGTCCGAAACAAGAATATTAAAATTAATCAAAGCAATTTAAATTGTATGAGGGGAGAACTGGCTAAAGTTGATTGGAAGGGTGCGTTTCTGAATGGAGGGCTGTGACAAGTGGTGGTTCTTCAGGGATCAGTGCTGGGACCTTTGCTGTTTGTAATATATATAAATGATTTGGAGGAAAATGTAACTGGTTTTATTAGTAAGTTTGCAGATGACACATTTTATTAGTAAGTTTGCAGATGACAGGCGGCACGGTAGCACAGTGGTTAGCACTGCTGCTTCACAGCTCCAGGGTCCCGGGTTCGATTCCCGGCTCGGGTCACTGTCTGTGTGGAGTTTGCACATTCTCCTCGTGTTTGCGTGGGTTTCCTCCGGGTGCTCCGGTTTCCTCCCACAGTCCAAAGATGTGCGGGTTAGGTTGATTGGCCAGGTTAAAATTGCCCCTGAGATGTGTAGGTTAGAGGGATTAGCGGGTAAATATGTGGGGGTAGGGCCTGGGTGGGATTGTGGTCGGTGCAGACTCGATGGGCCGAATGGCCTCCTTCTGCACTGTAGGGTTTCTATGATTTCTATGATTTGCGGATAGCGATGAGGACCATCAGAGGATACAGCAGGATATAGATCAGTTGGAGACTTGGGCGGAGAGATGGCAGATGGAGTTTAATCCAGACAAATGTGATGTAATGCATTTTGGAAGGTCTAATACAAATAGGAAATATACAGTAAATGGCAGAACCCTTAAGAGTATTGATAGGCAAAGGGATCTGGGAAAAGTGGCAGCACAGGTGGAAAAGGTGGTGAAGAAAGCATGTGGGTTGCTTGCCTTCATCGGATGGACATTGAGTATAAAAATTGGCAAATTACGATACCATTGTATAAAACGTTGGTTAGGCCACATTTGGAATACTGTGTCCAATTTTGGTCACCACACTACCAGAAGGACGTGGAGGCTTTGGAGAGAGCACAGAAAAGTTTTACCAGGATGTTGCCTGGTATGGAGGGTATTAGCTATGAGGAGAGATTGAATAAACTGGGACTGTTGTCCCTGGAAAGACAGAGGCTGAGGGTGACCTGATAGAAGTTTATTAAATTATGAGAGTTATAGATAGAGTGAACAGTTGGAAGCTTTTTCCCAGGGCAGAAAACTGTAATTAGTGAAGTGCCACAAGGTTTAGTGCTGAGGCTTCAATTATTTGCAATCTCTATTGGTGACTTAGATGACAGATCAAAGTGTATAGTAGCCAGATTTGCTGATGATATGAAGATAGGTAGGAAAGCAAGTTGTGATGAGGATAGAAAGATTCAAAGGGATATAGATAGGTTGATAAGTGGACAAAAATTTGACAGGTGGCATATATTAGCGGGAAAAGGTGAAGTTGTCCACTTTGGCAAGATGATTAGAAATATGAGAATATTATTTAAATGGAGGGAGACTTCAGAATGCTGTGGTACAGAAGGACCTGGGTGTCATTGTGGATGAATCACAGAAAATCAGCAAACAGGTACAGCAATTAATTAGGAAGGCAAATGCAATGTTGGCCTTTATTGTAGAGGCGATGACACATGAAAGTAGTGACACCTTTCTTCAACTGTACAGGGCATTTGTGAAATTGGTGAGCCTCAAGAACAGCTTCTTCCCTGCTGCCATTAGACTTTTGAATGGAGCTATTATATATTAAGCTGAACTTGCTCTACCCCCTATCTGTAACTGCAACACTATATTCTGCACCCTCTCCTTTCCTTCTCCCCTATATATTCTATGAACTGTATGTTTTGTCTGTATAGTGCAAGAAACAATACTTTTCAGTATCAGTGTATCACAACATATGACAATAATAAATCAAATCAAATCATACCCAGAGTATTGTGTACAGTTTTGATATTCTTGCTCAAGGTGGGATATAATTGCATTGGAGCGAGTTCAGAGAAGATTCACTAGGCTTATCCCTGGGATGAAGGGATTAATAATGAAAGGTTGAGCAGGTTGTGCCTATACCCATTGGAATGTAGAAGAATGAGAGGTGATCTCATCAAAATACACCCAAATTTTACTGCCCCGCCCGCCACAGAATCGGAGCAGGCGAGGGACGGACAATGGAAATGTTTGTTGACCAGACATTAGGCTATATTGGATCTGGTGCTGGGAAATGAGCCAGACCAGGTGCTAGACTTGGAAGTTGGTGTGCATTTTGGTGATAGTGACCACAATTCGGTTACGTTCACCTTAGTGATGGAAAGGGATAGGCATGAACCTCGGGCCAGTGGTTTTAGCTGGGGGAAGGGTAATTATGAGGCTATTAGGAGAGAATTAGGAAACATAGGTTGGACTAGGAGATTACAGGGACTGGGAACGTCCGACATGTGGAGTTTTTTCAAGGAGCAGCTACTGCGAGTCTGTGATAGGTATGTCCCTGTCAGGCAAGGAGGAATTGGTAGGGCTAGGGAACCGTGGTGCACCAAAAAAGTTTCTTTGTTGGTTAAAAAGAAAAAGGAGGCTTATGTTCGGATGAGACGTGAGCACTCGGGTAGTGCACTAGAAAGCTTTAGATTGGCTAAGAGGGAGTTGAAGAGCGAGCTTAGAAGGGCTAAAAGGGGACATGAGAAGACTTTGGCGGATAGGGTTAAAGAGAATCCTAAGGCGTTCTATAGGTATGTCAAGAACAGAAGGTTGGTTAGGGCAAGTTTAGGGCCAGTTATAGATGGCAGAGGGAAGTTATGTGTGGAACCGGAGGAGATTGGTGAAGCATTGAACCAATATTTCTCTTCGGTGTTCACGCAAGGGGACATGAATATAGCTGAGGAGGACACTGGGTTGCAGGGGAGTAGAATAGACAGTATTACAGTTGATAAGGAGGATGTGCAGGATATTCTGGAGGGTCTGAAAATAGATAAATCCCCTGGTCCGGATGGGATTTATCCAAGGATTCTCTGGGAGGTAAGAGAAGTGATTGCAGAGCCTCTGGCTCTGATCTTCAGGTCGTCGTTGGCCTCTGGTATAGTACCAGAAGATTGGAGGTTAGCGAATGTTGTCCCATTGTTTAAGAAGGGGAACAGAGACTTCCCCGGGAATTATAGACCGGTGAGTCTCACTTCTGTTGTCGGCAAGATGTTGGAAAAAATTATAAGGGATAGGATTTATAGTTATTTGGAGAGTAATGAATTGATAGGTGATAGTCAGCATGGTTTTGTGGCAGGTAGGTCGTGCCTTACTAACCTTATTGAGTTTTTTGAGAAAGTGACCAAGGAGGTGGATGGGGGCAAGGCAGTGGACGTGGTATATATGGATTTTAGTAAGGCGTTTGATAAGGTTCACCATGGTAGGCTTCTGCAGAAAATGCAGATGTATGGGATTGGGGGTGATCTAGGAAATTGGATCAGGAATTGGCTAGCGGATAGGAAACAGAGGGTGGTGGTTGATAGTAAATATTCATCATGGAGTGCGGTTACAAGTGGTGTACCTCAGGGATCTGTTTTGGGGCCACTGCTGTTTGTAATATTTATTAATGATCTGGATGAGGGTATAGTTGGGTGGATTAGCAAATTTGCTGATGACACCAAAGTCGGTGGTGTGGTAGACAGTGAGGAAGGGTGTCGTAGTTTGCAGGAAGACTTAGACAGGTTGCAAAGTTGGGCCGAGAGGTGGCGGATGGAGTTTAATGCGGAGAGGTGTGAGGTAATTCACTTTGGTAGGAATAACAGATGTGTTGAGTATAGGGCTAACGGGAGGACTTTGAATAGTGTGGAGGAGCAGAGGGATCTAGGTGTATGTGTGCATAGATCCCTGAAAGTTGGGAATCAAGTAGATAAGGTTGTTAAGAAGGCATATGGTGTCTTGGCGTTTATTGGTAGGGGGATTGAATTTAGGAGTCGTAGCGTTATGTTGCAACTGTACACAACTCTGGTGCGGCCGCACTTGGAGTACTGTGTGCAGTTCTGGTCCCCACATTACAGGAAGGATGTGGAGGCTTTGGAGAGGGTGCAGAGGAGGTTTACCAGGATGTTGCCTGGTATGGAGGGGAGATCCTATGAGGAGAGGCTGAGGGATTTGGGATTGTTTTCGCTGGAAAGGCGGCGGCTAAGAGGGGATCTTATTGAAACATATAAGATGATTAGAGGTTTAGATAGGGTGGATAGTGATAGCCTTTTTCCTCTGATGGAGAAATCCAGCACGAGGGGGCATGGCTTTAAATTGAGGGGGGGTAGTTATAGAACCGATGTCAGGGGTAGGTTCTTTACCCAGAGGGTGGTGAGGGATTGGAATGCCCTGCCAGCATCAGTTGTAAATGCGCCTAGTTTGGGGGCGTTTAAGAGATCCGTAGATAGGTTCATGGACGAAAAGAAATTGGTTTAGGTTGGAGGGTCACAGTTTTTTTTTTAACTGGTCGGTGCAACATCGTGGGCCGAAGGGCCTGTTCTGCGCTGTAATGTTCTATGTTCTATGTTCTATATAGGCCTGGGTTCTCCCAAAAAAATTCTATGTGCCGAATTCATGTGAAAAATGGAATAACTCACGCTGATTTTTTTTGGTGGGATTTTCAAAATGAATCTCCCACACTCGAAGCACTGGAGAGTGCCCTGGTGAGATTCACACTGAAAACCAGGGGGTAGGGCCTATTCCCACTGGAGAGGTCGGCAGCATGGAGATTGGTGCATGAGCAGTGGCCCCGCACTGCTGGAATCCCGATCGCTACCAGCCCCATGACCCCGCATTGCAGGCCTTCCGACCCTCCCCACCCCACCAGTTGCTGGCCTCCAGGACCTCTCCAGGCTAGCCCCAATGCCCCAACTCCGCCAGCCTCGATGTCTCCCCCCCCATCAGCTCGATCTCCCCGACTGCCCCCCTATGAACTGGATAGCCAGTTGCAATCACCCACTTCCCACCCACTGGGAGGGAGGGAGTTCCAGGATTTTGATGCTACTTAAGTACCAGCTGTTTCTTCATGAGCTGCTTAATACCCAACCTGCAAAACATAAGGAACAGACCAGGTTGATGTGAATCAGCCAAGTATGGGAATTTGGATTTAGAAATACCATAATCATAATCAAAGAATGAGTTCTGAGACTGTTTATGTTCTGATTAAGTTTTAAAGTTTTGTTACAAGTAGGTTTACATTAACACTGCAATGAAGCTACAGTGAAAATCCCCTAGTCACCACATTCCAGCGCCTGTTCGGGTACACTGAAGGAGAATTTAGCATGGTCAATGCACCTAACCAGCACGTCTTTCAGACTGTGGGAGGAAATTGGAGCACCTGGAGGTAACCCACGCAGACACAGGGAGAATGTGCAGACTCCGCCCAGACAGTGTCCCAAGCCGGGAATTGAACCCAGGACCTTGGTGCTGTGAGACAGCACTACTAACCACTGTGCCATTGTACCTACACAAGGTGCTGAGAGTATAATTGCCTCAAGCATAGCCCGCCACCATCAACACACAGTGGTAGCAGAGTGTACCAGCGATAAGATGCACAGCAGCAACTCACCAAAGCCTCCCAAGCAGCACTTTCCAAACCCACAACCACAACCAGCTAGAAGGACAAAAGCAGCAGATACCTAGGAAGGCCACCACCTGGATATTCCCCTTTAAGTCACTCACCACCCTGACTTGGAAATATATCGGCATTCCGTCACAGTCGTTGATCAAAATCCTGGAACTCCCACTCTAACAGCACTGTGGGTATGCCAGCACCTCAGGGATGGCAGCTGTTGAGGAAGGCAGCTCACCACCACCTTCTCATGGGCAATTCAGGATGCGCAATAAATTCTGGCCTCGCCAGAAATGAGAAAATGTTTGTCGGCCTACATCATTTCCATCTCTGTTCACTCGAGACTTCAAGGTCAGTGCAACAAAGCTTTTCTTCCATGGTGCTGTACCACTCCTGATGCACTGTACACCAATCTGTTGGGGCAGACAGGTTCCTGCCCTCCATCTCCATGCCTAGCTGGTCTTCATGGACACCATAGACTCTCTTGTGTCACTGAGACAGATCAATACAGTGTCGGGGGTTGGGGAGTACAGGGGTCTCCTTCCTCCCCATGTCACACAGCAGTGTCTCTCTGGACAGCACTGTGCAGCGGGACTCAGGTAGCCACCGCAAGAAAGCTCTGAAGTTTGATTGGGGCTTGAGTGCAAGGTGAGGTCGAGCGGGGGGTGGAGGGGATGGTGGAGGGGGGTTGGGGGAGGTGGTGTTGGGGGGGGGAGTGTCATCAAGAAGACAAGGGGGGCAAGAAAGTGGATGAAGAAGATGAACAATGGAAGGCAGAGGGAAGACCGAGGGGAGGGAAGCTGGAACTCAACAAGGCTGCATGAAAAAGTCACAAACAGGGGGGGTCAAAGGGAAATCATATCATTTACTGGAAGGGATGCATGAAGACTCCAGGGGCAGTAGGTAGAGATTCAAGTGTGGCAAGGGCACCTCGTAGGTGATGGGTTGGGGAGAGTGGGTGATTGATTCGAGGAACAGACTTCTTCTTGAGGCTGCTAGCCTTTTCCCTCTGGATTGCTGATATCCTGCATTGATCTGGTGAACATAGCTGGGTTGGAGAGAGTGATATGAATGTGTGGACTGGAATTTAAATATTGTGCCAGGATCTTTGAACCCACCCGCTGACGGCAGTCGGACGACTCAGGTGACTCAGAGGTAAACTCACCTGTGCATAATTAATGAGATTCCAAGCGCAGATTCTGGGTGTGGGACCTCCCCTTTCTGTCCAGTGGGAAAGGGAGCTGCCCGCCACTGTACTGAGTCTCAAAAATGGAGAATTCTGCCCCCTCAAACTGGATGCTGGACGTAACATTGCTCAGAATAAGTGTTTTCAAGAGAACCTCCACAAGTGTGCATTAGGAATTTGCTGACAAAAAGCAGCTTTCTCCTGGAATTATCCCAGGACTCCACCAGGTAACTGAAGTTCAGTAGATCAATGCTTCTGGTGAAACTATGACAGAAACCGACTATGAGAGTTCCCAGGTTAATGTTGCAGAGTGAACAGCAGTCTGCCATTCTGTGCAACAACCTTCTGAACTCACCCAAGGTTCCTCAAGATGCATTTTATAAGTATAAAGTACTCTTTGAAGAACATCATAACTCACTTATGATTGCAATGGTTCAGGAAACATAGTTTCTTCACACTCCTAACACCTTTACCTTTTTCTAAACTTCTTTGCCTGCAGATAACTAATAAGGGAAGAAGGAAGGAGATATCAAAGTATTTTAGATTGAAATTCCAACTGCAAAAGACTTAAGAGGTAAAGTATCAGACAATTCAAATTCGCATCTCTGAGAACTGGTGGTAGAAATCACAAAATCATAGAAACCCCACAGTGCTGAAGGAGGCCATTCAGCCCATCGAGTCTGCACCAACCACAATCCCACCCAGGCCCTATCCCCATAACCCCACAAGGGCAGCAAGGTGGCACAATGGTTAGCACTGCTGCCTCACAGCACCAGGGACCTGGGTTCGATTCCTGGCTTGGGTCACTGTCTGTGCGGAGTTTGCACATTCTCCCTGTGTCTGCGTGGGCTTCCCCCGGGTGCTCCGGTTTCCTCCCACAGTCCAAAGACGTGCTGGTTCGGTGCATTGGCCATGCTAAATTCTCCCTCGGTGTATCTGAACAGGTGCCGGAGTGTGGCGACCAGAGGATTTTCACGGTAAACTTCATGCAGTGTTAATGTTAGCCTACTTGTGACTAATAAATAAACTTTTACTTTTACTTTATATTTACCCCACTTAATCCCTCTAACCTATGCATCCCGGGACACTAAGAGCTAATTTAGCATGGCCAATCCGCCTAACCCGCACAGCTCTGGACTGTGGGAGGAAACCGGAGCACCCGGAGGAAACCCATGCAGACACGGGGAGAACGTGCAGACGCTGCACAGACAGTGACCCAAGCTAGGAATCGAACCCGTGTCTCTGGTGTTGAGAGGCAGCAGTGCTAACCACTGTGCCACCGTGCCGCCCTGCTTTGAAAATATTGTAGTGGTGATGAGCTAAATTAGTAACGCTGAATGTTACAATGTATTATTGAAGCAAATAGCCCTGAGATTGATGCTAGAGACACACAACTTGGAGTTAAATTCCAAATGGCGGCATGGACAAGTTGGGCTGAAGGGCCTGTTTCCATGCTGTAAACCTCTATGATTCTATGACTCTATTTCATTTTGTACCAACTCACAAAAGGGAGATTCTCCTCCAGGATCTTGCTCCCATTCACATAGTGAAACCCATCACCACCTCACATCTGTGATTGAGAATTCCTATCTGTTAAGATAGCAGAGAGGTCTTTAATGAGAGCAGCCATTCAGCACTCAGATTAATCTTCAAATTATGATGTTCAACAGTTGCAATTTAGCGAGGAATGTGTGAACTTATTCCATCAGAATAGGACCACCATTGGAGATGGATTCGACCATCTCCATCTGTCCTTCAAGAAATTGGGAGGGTAGGTCTTATTTTGGTTGGCGGGTAAACGGATAGGAATTCTTCACAGTGGGATTCTGCGTGCAGCTGGGTCCTTTCTATAACTGCCTGTCCATCATTGAACTGATCCTGAAGCACATCGTTCACTAAACTAAGGCAATGAACTGTGCCTGATAATATAAAGATGATAGTTTCCTGCATCACAAACTGCGAATGGGTCTAAACCCAGATGGTTGACTGCTAGATAGAATGCCAAACCAAACAGGCACCATTCTTTTTGTTTTGACGCATTCCATTGGCTTGATGACACCAGGTTCCATTCACCCATTACTCCCGTGCTCACTGATTTACACTGGCTCCCAATCTGGCAATGCCTCTCATCCTTGTTTCAAACCCTACCATGGCCCTGCCTCTGCCTGTAACCTTCTCCAGCCCTACAACCTTTAAGATCACTGAGCTCCTCCAACTCTGGTCTCTCTGCATCGCCGACATTCTTCATTCGAATGTTGATGGCTATACCCCATCAACTGCCTCCCTAATCTTTGGAATTCCCTCTCTGAAGCTCTCTGCATCTCTCCCCTTTTCAGACACTCATTAAAACTTACCTCATTGATCAAGATTTTGATCATCTGTCCTCATATTTCCTTAATTAGCATCAACTTCTATTTGTCAACCACTCCCCCCCCCTCCCCCCCCCCCCCCCCCCCCCCCCCCCCCGCCCCCACCACCTCCCACTCCCATGAAATGCTTAAGGATACATTTTTAGCTTAAAGGCACTATATAAATGCAAGTTGTTATTGTTGACCATGCAGCCAAACCTTGTGCTTGGTGACCAGCAAGATGTACATCAATGGCTGAAACACTAATACTGGCCTTGCCCATCACTTTCAGTCAGTACCTGTGTCAAAGTAGATGTCATCCACAGTTGGACGTGATTCAGCTGGAGGAGGACAGAAGGGCCATAGTGACTTGCTTCTTTATGTACAGACAGAAAGCGTTGATATAATTCTGCAGATGATTGTTAACTTATTTTGAAGGTTTGCCCTTGAGTCTGGAGTGGAGGGGTAGGGGGTAGGGTAGGGGTAGGATTTGAGGGTGTCATCAGAAGAAAACTTAAGTTAATTTATCAAAAATAAAATATAATCCAGCTAAAAGGAGCAATGGAAATGAAGGATTAGAAAATGATTCTTTTGATTTGATTTGATTTATTATTGTCACATAGAAATCATAGAAACCCTACAGTGCAGGAAGAGGCCATTCGGCCCATCGAGTCTGCACAGACCACAATCCCACCCAGGCCCTACCCCCATATCCCTACATATTTTACCCACTAATCCCTCTAACCTACACATCTCAGGACACTAAGGGGCAATTTTAGTATGGCCAATCAACCTAACCCGCACATCTTTGGACTGTGGGAGGAAACCGGAGCACCCGGAGGAAACTCACGCAGACACGAGGAGAATGTGCAAACTCCACACAGACAGTGACCCGAGCCGGGAATCGAACCCAGGTCCCTGGAGCTGTGAAGCAGCAGTGCTAACCACTGTGCTACCGTGCCGCCCGATTGTATTAACATACAGTGAAAAGTATTTTTCTTTGCATGCTATAAAGCCAAAACATACCATTCATAGAGAAGCAAAGGAGAGAGTGCAGAATGTAGTGTTACAGTCATAGCTAGGGTGTAGAGAAAGATCAACTTAATGCAAGGTAAGTCCATTCAAAAGTCTGACAGCAGCTTGAGTTCTTGAGTCAGTTGGTACGTGACCTCAAACTTTCATATATTTTTCCCAGCGGAAGAAGGTGGAAGAGAGAATGTCCGGGGTGCGTGGGGTCCTTAATTATGCTGGCTGCTTTACCGAGGCAGCAAGAAGTGTAGACAGAGTCAATGGATAGGAGGCTGGTTTGCGTGATGGATTGGGCTACATTCACGACCTTTTGTAGTTCCTTGCGGTCTTGGGCAGAGCAGGAGCCATACCAAGCTGTGATACAACCTGAAAGGATGCTTTCTATGGTGCATCTGTAAAAGTTGGTGAGAGTCGTAGTGGACAAATTTGTTATTCATTCGTAGGACATGACTGTCGCTGGCAGGCCAGCATTTATTGCCCACCCCTAGTTGCCCTTAGAGGGCAGTTAAGAGTCAACCACATTGCTGAGGCTCTGGAGTCACATGTCAGCCAGACCAGGTAAGGACGGCAGATTTCCTTCCCTAAAGGACATTAGTGAACCAGATAGATTTCGTGGTCATCATAGAATCCCTACAGTGCTGAAGGAGGCCATTCGGCCCATCAAGTCTGCACCAACCACAATCCCACCCAGACCCTATTCCCTATTCTATCATCAGTACATTCTTAATTCCAAATATTTTTTATTGAATTCAAATTCCACCTTCTGCCGTGGCGGGATTCGAACCCAGGTTCCTAGAGCATTAGCTGAGCTTCTGGATTAATAATCTAGCGATGATACCACTAGGCTATCACCTCCCCAGAAATTCAAAATTGCCAGGGCCAAGAAAAATGACATTGATATTGCGATACACTCCACCCAATATTCAGTTTCATGAATTTCAGAACTGAATATGGGCCATGTCGTTTAAGAGACAGCAAAAGCGATTCTGTATATTTAGTACATGCTCCCCACCCCCCCCCCCCCCCCCCCCGCCCCGCCCCCCCCATCTAGACCTGTTTCATCCCTTTGTCTTTTATCTATCTATCAGCCCTGTGAACTGATAGCTAATCTATGCTATAACTTTCCAACATTTGAAGAACTGTGAGTAATCGGTAACTCCCTGAATCTCTGACCCACTTCCTACAGTAAGAAGTTTAACAACACCAGGTTAAAGTCCAACAGGTTTATTTGGTAGCAAAAGCCACACAAGCTTTCGAGGCTCTGAGCCCCTTCTTCAGGTGAGTGGGAATTCTGTTCACAAACAGAACTTATAAGACACAGACTCAATTTACATGAATAATGGTTGGAATGCGAATACTTACAACTAATCCAGTCTTTATCCACTTCCTACACACAGTTGTTTGCCCAGAATCTAACTGTAGATCCTGTGGAGCCGGTGGAACAGATTTTCTTTCAGTCACTCCAGTGGTTAACAAAGAGACCTCGCAGAACTCTCATCTGAAGCTGAAATAAGAGTTCAAGCTGCTGATTTGTTTGAACTGGATCCGAGATGAAACACTCGACTCTGCCTGTGTAATTCAAACCGATTAGGATTGACTGACAGATACAAATAGATGGCTTACAGAAAGTGGAATAGACATCTGTCAGGGAGCTGTGGCTGATTAGAGAAGACAATTGTGATACTTCTGATATCACTAGCCTGTGTTCCTTCTAATCACTTTACTTTTGATCCTAAAACCAGTGGTGACAGACATGTGCTCGAAAGGTTATATGAAACAGAGAGCATTCAGAAGACAAGTGCAGCACTGTGCTTCAGCAACCCGAGTCAGTGACCCATTCCCAAGAATAGAGAACTCAGCTTTATTAGTCTTGTTCCAACAGAACCAAATGTATAAAACCATTTTGACATGCCCCTGTGCAGCATCTAATAGAGATTACAGCGTGTCACAGAACGCTGCACCTTATTTGTCCTGTGTCCAACATTCACTTCCTTTTTTGAACTTCAAACTGTTCTAACGCTCAGAGGTAATATTTTCTGCTTTTGACTGTTGGTTGATGAGATCCTGTGTTCCTGTACTGCCGAGAAGAAGCACAGCGTAAAAAAGCATCAATATGAGAAAGAAGTTGAAGTCCCGACATTAATAATCCAATGTCTCCAGAAGAAAACGTAATCCTTTCCCTGCTCTGTCTCTTCTCTACTCTGATCTAGATGCGACACACCACAATAATGTGATCCAGAGTGATTCTACACAGAGAAAGTGTTGAGGAAAGACAGGCACAGCCTGTAGGACAAGTGTTTTCTTTCTCTCTAAGTTAGTTTATTTTTGCACCTGGATTCTGTAATAGAATTATAGAATCACAGAATTCCTACAGTGCAGAAGGAGGCCATGTGGCCCAGCGAGTCTGCACCAACTCTGACAGAGTTTCTTACCCAGGCCCTTTCTCTGACCCTATCCCTGCAACCCCACACATTTCCCATGGCTAATCCATGGCTACACATCCTGGGACACTATGGGGCAATTTAGCTTGGCCAGTCCACCTAACCTGCACATCTTTGAAGTGTGGGAGGAAACCGGAGCACCCGGAGGAAACCCGCGCAGACATGGGCAAAACGTGCAGACTCTGCACAGACAGTAACCTAAGGCCAGAATTGAACCTGGGTACCTGGCACTGTGAGGCAGCAGTGCTAACCACTGTGCCGCTGTGCCGCCCAGAGATCGAGGGCAACTCAGTCAAACTTTAACTATGAAGGCTTTATTGTGAACACAGTATTTATGTACGTGTACAACAAGGTCGAGACTAGACTACAAGTGCGACTGCTCTTCTGGTCTCCCGGGCTCCAGCTGCCAGTCCCTCCTTGACCCCTGGTCCGCACCCTCCTCACAATTGGCTCAGCTTCCTGCCGGAGCGATCCATAGGGTCCTCGCTGGTCACGTGGCCCTCAGAGCACTCGGAACACCCTTCAAGGGCCACATTACGACAGACTCATTTTCACTCTCGTCGATTTACCCTTCTTCTGTACTTGATATTTCTCCCATCTCTTTTCTTTATTCATCATAGAAACCCTGTAGTGCAGAAGGAGGCCATTCGGCCCATCGAGTCTGCACCGACCACAATCCCACCCAGGCCCTACCCTCACATATTTACCCGCTAATCTACGCATCTCAGGACTCTAAGGGGCAATTTTTAACCTGGCCAATCAACCTAACCTGCACATCTTTGGACATTATTCATCATTCATTTTGATTTTCTCTGTTTAGTGGTTGCGTTGTTTCTTGGCAATACCAAGGTTGAACATAGTTTGAGGTGCTCAGATTGAGATGGAGTGATTATTGCGTAGGGTAGAATTCCTACCACTGATTCAGAGTCAGCAGCCCGCCTCCAGTACAGCTGCCAGTGCAAAGGGAACACCAGCACCAAGCACTCGCAAGCGGAAATTGAAGTCATAATGATAACATAAGGGGCCTGACGGGTGATTAGTTTCTCCTTGGCATTTGTGTGTGTAATGGTGCATGTATATCTTTGCACACTATCTAACATTATAATAATTGAGGCAATGGGCGGAGTGTGCTTCATGCAATTACGAAGGAAGAGGGTCAACTGTGTGTCAGACATTTAAAGGCTTGCAAAGTTTATTTCAGAGTTCAGGACTTGAGTGAAGGATGACAGGAGTCTCAGCAACACCAATCATTTAGGTGGTGTTTCTCTAGCCAGCTCCTTGACTCTTTCCTTTGGATTCCTAACTGAATGTCCTCTGAATCAAGGCCTCCCTGGTTTCCCTGCCTCCCATACACATCCTCACATCAGGATCTTGCTCCTCATTCTGGGACTTTTCCAGTTTCGGCACTCGAATCATCCTCTGCGACTTTTGCAATAGCTTTTGATTTGATTTGATTTATTATTGTCACATGTATTAGTATACAGTGAAAAGTATTGTTGCTTGCGCACTATACAGACAAAGCATACCATTCATAGAGAAGGAAATGAGAGAGTGCAGAATGTAGTGTTACAGTCATAGCTAGGGTGTAGAGAAAGATCAACTTAATGTGAGGTCGGTCCATTCAAAAGTCTGACGGCAGCAGGGAAGAAGCTGTTCTTGAGTCGGTTGATACGTGACTTCAGACTTTTGTATCTTTTTCCCGACGGAAAAAGGTGGAAGAGAGAATGTCCCGGGTGCGTGGGGTCCTTAATTATGCGAAGCAGCAGGAAGTGTAGACAGAATTAACGGATGGGAGGCTGGTTTACGTGATGGATTAAGCTACATTCATGACCTTTTGTAGTTTCTTGCAGTCTTGAGCAGAGCAGAAGCCATACCAAGTTGTCGCTGTCTTCAACTTCTAATAGTTCCACCTTGACACAGCCAGGTTGTACAGGGAACGGCACACATGTCAAGAATGGAAATGCATTCAGGAGGAGATTGCAATTATCCCCCTGAGCAGTCAAGGCAGCAGAGCCTCATTTTGATTCGGTCTGCAATCCTCTCAGTTACTGCCCTTGCGGAGGTGTGACTGCGGTTGTATATCTCTTTGGCTGCAATGTATGGGTGTCTCAGCAGCGTCATCAGTCATCTTTCCAACCAATAGCCTTTGTCCCCAGGAGCCAGTCATCTACGTGTGCTGGAGAAATGAACAGCCATCGAAGCTGGGAGTGATGCAGGATGTAGCCATCATGGCACCAACCTGGAGTATCTGACTCGTGGTCATACGCCACCTGGACATTTAATACACTGGGCCTTTCTATGAACAAAGGCACATGGCCGACTCTGGAACAGTGCCTGCAGCCTGCTCCCCCTCTTGTGAGGAGGTCTCTCCAGCAGTGTATGCAATCCCCGGTTGTCGAGATAGTTGCATGGGGTTTCTGTACTGAAGGGGCCCTTCTGCAGAAAGCCTCTGCAAATTCTTCAAAATCAGACACTTCACCAAAAAAAAATGCCAGAAGCTATCTCTAAACCAACTCCAAACCATTCCTAACATTACCAACATCCTGTGGGCTTAGAATACGTCTTAGAATCCCTACAGTACAAAAGGAAGCCAATTGGTCCATTGAGTCTGTATAAGCCACAGTCTCACCCAGACCCTATTCCCACAACTCCACACAGTTACCCTGCTAATCCCCCTGACACTGGGGTCAATTTAGCATGGCCAATCAACCTAGCCCGCACATCTTTGGACTGTGGGAGGAAACCCGGGCAGTCTCGGGGAGAATGTGCAGACTCCACACAAACAGTGACCCGAAGCTGGAATTGAACCTGGAACTCTGGTGCTATGAGGCAGCAGTGCTAACCACTGTGCCACTGTGTTGCCCTGGATGTGGAATGATTGAAAAACAGAAGGCCGCCTGGCTAATTGGCCAACGTGCAGAGTGTAAAAACACACAGGCCACAGTTGTCGATTGCACTTTACATTGGCTTATTGGGTTCTTTAACTGTCAGTGGACAGTTCCAACTTCCACATGCGCTGCAATATCGGGAGGCAACATAATGTTTCAGGACAGTTCATGTCTACTGAGCACCCACTCAGTGTGAAATCTAGGCCTATGATACTGTTTTAAATTGGAGATAAAGATATTTTATATTTTGAGTTATTCCCAGGTTGTTGCTGTATCGTGTTGTTGGCAGGGAGCTCAATTCAATTTGAGTTCTTTTTGGAAGCTGTTTGATTTCACTGAGGCTGCAACCAATTTGTGGAATTAGTTCCCATTGCAGCAGACCATTGAAAGAAGCAGTGTTCACAGCTCCAGGAGCACAGAGATATATTCCAGGGAGACAAGAGATTGTGATGTAAATTCACTTCCAAAAGACATTTGATACACAAGAGATTTCCATAGCTTATGGAATATAAAGAGAAATATGGAATATAAAGAGAAATAGCAAAATCCATAGAAGTCTCCATAGAATTCCTACAGCACAGAAGGAGGCCATTCAGCCCATCAAGTCTGCACTGACCCTCCAAAGAGTATCTTACCCAGGCCCAACATCCCACCCTATCCCCATAACGCGGTGCAGTTACCATGGCTAATCCACCCAACCTGCAAATCTTGAGACACTAAGGGGCAATTTTAGCATGGCCAATCCACCTAACCTGCACATCTTTGGACTGTGGGAGGACTCTCAGGGTCAGGACTGGGTACTTCAAGTGCCGGGTTTCAGATGTTTCAGGAGGGACAGGGAAGGAGGCAAAAGAGGTGGGGGAGTGGCACTGTTGATCAGGGATAGTGTCACAGCTGTAGAAAAGATGGATGCCATGGAAGGATTGTCTGCAGAATCTCTGTGGGTGGAGGTTAGGAACAGGAAGGGGTCGGTAACTTTACTGGGTGTTTTCTATAGGCCGCCCAATAGTAGCAGAGATGTGGAGGAGCAGATTGGGAAGCAGATTCTGGAGAGATGTGATAATAACAGAGTGGTCGTGATGGGAGATTTTATTTTCCCAAATATCGATTGGAATATCCCTAGGGTAAGGGGTTTAGATGGAGAGGAGTTTGTTAGGTGTGTTCAGGAGAGCCTCCTGGCACAGTATGTGGATAAGCCTACAGGAGCTTGATTTGATATTAGGGAATGAACCTGGGCAGGTGTCAGATCTATCTATTTTGACACTAAAGTCGGTGGAGTTGTAGACAGTGCGGAGGGAAGTGGCAGGTTACAGAGGGACATAGATAAGCTGCAGAGCTGGGCTGAGAGGTGGCAAATGGAGTTTAATGCGGAAAAGTGTGAGGTGATTCACTTTGGAAGGAGTAACAGGAATACAGAGTACTGGGCTAATGGTAAGATACTTTGTAGTGTGGATGAACGGAGGGATCTGGGTGTCCATGTGCGTAGATCCCTGAAAGTTGGCACCCAGGTTGATAGGGTTGTTAAGAAGGCGTACAGTGTGTTAGCTTTTATTGGTGGAGGGATTGAGTTTCGGAGCCAGGAGGTCATGCTGCAACTGTACAAAACTCTGGTGCGGCCGCATTTGGAGTATTGCGTACAGTTCTGGTCGCCGTATTATAGGAAAGATGTAGAAGTGTTGGAAAGGGTGCAGAGGAGATTTACCAGAATGTTGCCTGGTATGGTGGGAAAATCGTATGAGGAAAGGCTGAGGGGCTTGAGGTTGTTTTCGTTAGAGAAGAAGGTTAAGAGGTGACTTAATAGAGGCATACAAGATGATCAGAGGTTTAGATAGGGTGGATAGTGAGAGCCTTTTTCCTCGGATGGTGTTGGCTAGCACGAGGGGACATAGCTTTAAATTGAGGGGTGAGAGATATAGGACAGATGTTAGAGGTAGGTTCTTCAGTCAGAGAGTAGTAATGGCGTGGAATGCCCTGCCTGCAGCAGTAGTGGACTCGTCAACATTAAGAGCATTCAAATGGTTATTGGATAAACATATGGATGATATTGGAATAGTGTAGATTAGAGGGGCTTTAGATTGGTTCCACTGGTCGGCGCAACATCGAGGGCCGAAGGGCCTGTACTGCGCTGTAATGTTCTATGTTCTATGTTCTATGAGTGGGGGAGCATTTTGGGGATAGTGATCATAACTCTATCTCCTTTACACTAGCATTGGAGAGAGATAGGATCAGCCGAGCTAGGAAAGTGTTTATCTGGGGGAGTAAGGGCAACTATGATGCTATTAGACAGGAAATTAGAGGCATAAATTGGAAGGAGGTTTTCTCAGGGAAATGTACGGAAGAAATGTGGCAAATTTTCAAGGAAAATTTGTCTGGAGCTCTGCACGGCAATGTTCCGATGCGACAGGGGAGTTATGGTAGGTTACAGGAACCGTGGTGCATGAAAGCTGTAACGGATTTAGTCAGGAAGAAAAGAAAAGCCTACAAAAGGTCCAGGGAGCTAGGTAATGTTAGAAATCTAGAAGAGTATACAACTAGTAGGAAGGAACTAAAGAGGGAAGTTAGAAGAGCCAGGAGGGGACATGAGAAGGCCTTGGCAGACAGGATAAAGGAAAACCCCAAGGCATTCTACAAGTATGTGAAGAGCAAGAGGATAAGATGTGAAGGAGTAGCACCTATCAAATGTGATGGTGGGAAAGTCTGTATTGAACCGGTAGAAATAGCAGAGGTACTCAATGAATACTTTGCTTCAGTATTCACAGTGGAAAAGGATCTTGGTAGTTGCAGTGCAGACTTGCAGTAGACTGAGAAGATTGAGCATGTGGGCATTAGGAACGAGGATGAGTTGGAGCTGTTGAAAAGCGTCAAGTTAGATAAATCGCCGGGACCGGATGGGATGTACCCCAGGTTACTGTGGGAGGCAAGGGAAGAGATTGCTGATCCTCTGGTGATGATCTTTGCGTCGTCAATGGAGACGGGAGAGGTTCCGGAGGATTGGAGGATGGCGGATATGGTTCCATTATTCAAGAAAGGGAGAAGAGATAGCCCAGGAAATTATAGACCGGTGAGTCTAACCTCAATGGTAGGTAAGTTGATGGAGAAGATCCTGAGAGGCAGGATTTATGAACATTTGGAAAGGAATAGTATGATCAAAAGCAGCCAGCACGGCTTTGTCCGAGGCAGATCATGCCTTACAAGTCTGATTGAGTTTTTTGAAGATGTGATTAGACACTGAGACGGGGGAAGAGCGGTAGATGTGGTTTATATGGATTTCAGTAAAGCGTTTGATAAGGTGCCTCATGCAAGGCTTATTGAGAAAGTGAAGGGGCATGGGATACAAGGGGACGTTGCTTTGTGGATTCAGAACTGGCTTGCCCACAGAAGGCAGAGTGGTTGTAGATGGGTCTTTTTCAGAGTGGAGGTCGGTCACCAGTGGAGTGCCCCAGGGATCTGTTCTGGGACCCTTGCTCTTTGTGATTTTTATAAATGACCTGGATGAGGAAGTGGAAGGATGGGTTGGCAAGTTTGCTGATGACACAAAGGTTGCAGGTGTTGTGGATAGTGTAGAGGGATGTCAGCAGTTGCAACGAGACATAGATAAGATGCAAGACTGGGCGGAGAAGTGGCAGATGGACTTCAACCCAGATAAGTGTGTGGTGGTTCATTTTGGCAGGTCGAATAGGATGGAAGAATATAATATTCAGGGTAAGATGCTTGGCAGTGTGGAAGAACAGAGGGATCTTGGGGTCCGGGTTCATAGGACGCTCAAAGCGGCGTCGCAGGTAGAGGCTGTGATTAAGAAGGCGTATGGAATACTGGCCTTCATCAATAGAGGAATTGAGTTTAGAAATCGGGAGATAATGCTGCAGCTGTATAGGACCCTGGTCAGACCCCACCTGGAGTACTATGCCCAGTTCTGGTCGCCTCATTACAGAAAGGATGTGGAAGCCATAGAACGGGTGCAGAGGAGATTTACGAGGATGTTGCCGGGATTAAGTGGCATGTCTTATGAGGATAGGTTGAGAGAGCGAGGTCTATTCTCCTTGGAGAGGCGAAGGATGTGAGGTGACCTGAGAGAGGTGTATAGGATGTTGAGAGGTATTGATAGAGTGGATTCTCAGAGGCTTTTACCCAGGGCTGAAATGGTTGTCACGAGAGGCCACAGGTTTAGGGTGCTGGGGAGTAGGTATAGAGGAGATGTTAGGAGTAGGTTTTTCACTCAGAGGGTGGTGGGTGTGTGGAATCGGCTGCCGGTAGTGGTGGTGGAAGCAGATTCGATTGAGTCTTTCAAGAGACTTTTGGATAGGTTCATGGAGGTTAGTAAGATAGAGGGTTATGGATGAGCCTAGAAGGTAAGGAAATTGTTCGGCGCAACTTGTGGGCCGAAGGGCCTGTTTGTGCTGTGGCTTTTCTATGTTCTATGTTCTGAAACCAGAGCATCCGGAGGAAGCCCACGTCAACATAGGGAAAACGTGCAAACTCCACACAGATAGTCATCCAAGGCTGGAATTGAACTCGGGTCCCGAGCGCTGTGAGGCAGCAGTGCTTAACCACGGTGCCAGCCTTATAGATACATAATTGGTTGGGTGACAGGAAACAGAAACTATTTGTTAATGGATGCTTTTTAGACTGGCAAAGGGTTTGTAGTGGAGCTCCTCAGGGGTCAGGGGTCAGTATTGGGATCCTTGTTCTTTCTGATATTTGTTAATGACCTTGGTGTACAGGGCACAATTTCACTATTTGTGAATGATGCAAAACTTGGAGGCATTGTAAACTGTGATGAGGGTAGTTTAGAACTTCAAAAGGACACAGACAAGTTGGCGGAATAAGTGGAGAAGTGGCAGATGAATTTCAATCCAGAGAAGTGTGAAGTTTATGGAAAGACAATATAGAATAAAGGGCACAATCTAATGGTAGTGTAGGAGCAGAGGGAGCTGGGTGTGTATGTGTGCAAATCACTGAGGAGCATTTAATGAAGCATACAGTATCCGAAGCTTTACCAATGGGACTGTGGTGAACCATTGTTGGTTACCACCAGGAGTGCTGAGCCAGGGTCTGGCCAACGCTATGAGTCTGTAGATATGTTACTGTTGGGGTTAGGGTTGGGCTGTTCTACCTGTTAATATAGTCCTATGGTACACCCCAGTTGGCTCCGCCTCCTGGGAGAGGTATAAAGGTCACTGCTCTGCCTGGTGACCCTTTAGTCTGGGATTGTATATTGTATATAGTAGCTCCATTATTGTTGGCAATAAAAGCCTTTATTTCCCGGGTATATCCAGCCTCCCGTGTGACTTATCGCGCATCAGGGAGTACAGAGTAGTAAGAATGTTCTGTTGAACTTGTATAAGAAGTACATTGGCCTCGGCTGGAATATTACATCTCGTTCTAGGTGCCACTCTTCTGGAAAGATATGCATTGGAGTGAGTGGAGAAAACAGTCACAGGATTGGGCCCAGAGATGAGGAACTTGAGTTATGAGGTTAGATTGGAGAAGTTGGGACTGTTTTTCTTGGAGTAGAGAAGGTTGAGAGGAGATTTGATAGTGGTGTTCAAAATCATGAATAATCCTGGACTGAGTGGATAGGGAGAAATCTTTCTCATTGGTGGAAGGATTGAGAACGAGACAGCAGAGATAGAAAGTAATCGGCAGAAGAAGCAATGGTGGGCGATATGGGGATAAACTTATTCACACAATGAATGGTTAAGATTCAAATTACACCAGCTCAGAGCAGGGTTCAATCAAGGCCTTCAACAGGGAACTGGATTATTATCTGATAAGGAAAAATGTGCAAGGTTGCAGGAAGAAGCTGGGGGAATGGCACTAGTAACATTGCTCATTCTGAGAGCTTGCTCAAACTTGATGGGCCTAATGGTCTCCTCCTGCACTGTAACCATTCTTTGATTCTGTGTAGGGTGAATCAAAGAGTGGGTAGCTGGGGTCACTGAAAATGGAAGGGTTTGGGATCTAATGGATTATTTCTGTTTGTAAAATATCGATCAAAAGAGGTGTAAAACGCTGATAAATTTATTAAATTCATTCATATGGGAGCCCATAAAGCAAGCTTTTGGTGTAATGATGGTATACCTGCCTTTATGTTAGAATGTGGAGATGCCGGCATTAGACTGGAATGGACACAGTAAGAAGTCTCACAATACCAGGTTAAATTCCAACAGGTTTATTTGGAATCACGAGCTTTCAGAGCGCAGCTCCTTCACCAGGTGAGTGACACCTGATGTTATAATTATGATGCTGTAACTATAACACAGACTACACTGAGAGACTTTGCCGTCACATCTCTCTCACACTCCTCAGCCACCTCATACACCAATCCACTCACCTGATGAAGGGGTAGCGCTCCGAAAGCTCGTGAAGCCAAATAAACCTGTTGGACTTTAACCTGGTGTTGTGAGGCTACTTTCTATGTCAGAAGGTTGAGAAGGAGTGGGTTCAAACCCCACAGCAGAAAACTGCAGCGAGCAGAGAGCACAAGGGCTATAAATGCTGGTTTGTCATTCAGCAGGACATCTGTGTCTGGTGGGTATGAATGCCACATCTATAATGATATGGGTTGGGAAGCCCATACAACCAAATAGGATTAGCTACCTTATCAGCGGTCTGTATAAAGCTGGCTTCAGCACTGGGAGAATCCCATCGCAGCTTGTCAAACTGTTAATCAGCCAACAAATCCTTCCACTAACTTACACTAATCTCCAAGGGAAGAGTGTGATGCTATGAAAAATAAATGTCTGGAACGGTAGCTCAGGGATGACTGATGTCTCAATATGTAAGTCCACGCCATGATGTAGGCCTCCCTCCTGCAGCTTACACTGCTGGGTGATCTCAGCTGAACAGTGCACTGGGGCGTTACAGAAGTCTCAGTGTACTTGGGCTAGTGAGGTAAAAATAACACTGCTCGAGAAGTGAAACTGTAGATTTCAGATATGGGCAACAATTTGTCACTCACTTCTGAGTGTAAACTATGAAGAATGGCTGTTGGGCAAGGGCTTCTCAAACCCCTGGTACCAGGCCCTGTACACCTGAACTTCGAGAGAGCAACAGGGAGGGAATTACAATAGGAGAATCTGGTGTAGATTGTTTTCTTTGTATAACCTGGGGGTAGAGGCAATGGCCTCATGGTATTATTGCCAGACTATTAATCCAGCAACTCAGTTAATGTTCTGGGAACCTGGGTTTGAATTCCGCCACGGCAGATGGTGGAATTGGAATTCAATAAAAAATACCTGCAATTAAGAATTGACTGATGACCATGATTGTCGGATTGACGGAAAAACCCATCTGATTCACTAATGTCCTTTAGGGAAGGAGATCTGCCATCCTTAGAAGGTCTGGCCGATATGCGACTCCAGAGCCACAGCAATGTGGTTGACTCTCAACTGCTCTCGGGCAACTAGGGATGGGCCAACCAGCGATGCCCATGCTGACAAATGAATAATTTTTTAAAATTATTTGATTATTACCTGGGCTGATGTGAATGAGGTGGGTTTTCCTAGCCCATTAGTAACACACCCCAAGTGATTTCTCTATGCTTCTGAGACCATGCCTGATCTGACAGGTTTTTTTGATCTGTTCACTGTCCAGGGAGTGCCTTAAACCCAGGCATTACCCAGACAATCATTGATTCTTCAATCTTTAATTCACAAAAATCATCAAACATTTTATTCTATTTAACTGACAATCATAGAATAGAAACCCTACAGTAAGGAGACCATTCGGCCCATCGGGTCTGTACCGACCACAATCCTACCCAGGCCCTATTGCCGTAACTCCACACGTTTACCCTGCTAATCCCTCTGACATTAGGGTCAATTTAGCATGGTCAATGCACCTAACCAGCACGTCTTTGGAGTATGGGAGGAAACCAGAACACCCGGAGGAAACCCACGCAGACACGGGGAGAACGTGCAAACTCCACACAGACAGTGACCCGAGGCCGGAATTGAACCTGGGTTCCTGGCGCTGTGAGGCAGCAGTGCTAACCATTGTGCCACTGTGCCATCCCATAAGTCTTCATGTTATCACCAAGGATAGTTTTTGAGTGAATTATACAGACGGTAGTGAAATCACCAGCTGAATACCAGCTGATATCAGCTGCTAGGTATATTATAAGTCCTCAAGGAGAAGGCAATTTGACCAGCTCCTGAAACCAATTTGGACCTTTTCAAATGGCATTAACCATGATGTGGCCAATGCAGGATATTTATTTTTCTTTTTAATTTAAACTTCAATACAATTGATGCTCTGGGGGTTAAATTACCAAACCCAAAACCAGGCATGGGGGTCGCACTGTATGATGGACTCACCCCCATTCATTATGTTGTGGGCAGCACAGTAAATTCATGTAGTTGCTGCTTTACATGATCGCTGTCTGCAACCTGTGTTACCCACACTGCTCATTGCTGCATATGGTGGCAAGGGTTTCAAAGTTGCAAGTGGCTAGTGCTACTCAAAGGCAGCCTGCGCCTCTTAAAGGGAAGGTGCACTGAGGTTGGAAGACATCATGGATTCACTTGACAGCTGATTCTTCCCTCTGGATACTTTGAGGAATGGCTGGACATGCACGAGAATGTGAACCAAGGTGTACGGGCACCACAATAGAGGTGGTGGATGAGGTGGAAAATAGGAGGGACGTGCAGTATCTGCGGGCAGGAAGTCTTCCGGGCATATCGTCAGGAAGCAATGCAAAGGCAGAGGTCACTGCCAGGACATGAGTGCACAAAAACAATCTCACACAAATTATCAAAGCCAGTGAGTTCATCTTCAAATGGTATCAGCCAATTCGATTCACTCCACATGATATCAAGAAACAGCTGAAGGCACTGGAGACTACAAAGGCTAGCGGCCTTAACAATTCCCTGGCAATAATAATGAAGACTTGTGCTTCAGAACTTGCTGCGCCCTTAGCCAAGCTGTTTTAGCTAAAACACTGGCATCTACCCGGCAATGTGGAAAATTGCCCAGGTATATCCGATCCACAAAAAGCAGGACAAATACAACCTGGCCCATTACCACCCCATCAGTCTGCTGTTGATCATCTGCAGAGTGATGGAACGGGTCATCAACAGTGCTAACAAACAGCACTTAGCAACAATCTGCTCACTGACTCACAGTTTAGGTTCTCCAGAACCAATCAGATTCAGGTGCCATTACAACCTTGATTCACACATGGACAAAATAGCTTAATTCCAGAGGTGAGAGTGACTGCCCGTGACTTCAAGGCAGCATTTGGCCAAGTATGGCAACAAGAAATCCTGGAAAACCTGAAGTTAATTGAAAACTCATGATTGGCTGGAGTCATACCTGGCACAAAGGAAGATGGTTGTGATAGCTGGAGGTCAGTCATCTCAGATCCAGGCTATTACTGCAGGAGCTTTTCAAGATAATATCCTGGGCCCAACCATCTTCAATGGCTTCATTAGTGGTCTTACCTTCATCGTAAGGAGAGGAATGGCATGTTTGCTAATGACTGCTCAGTCTTCAGTACAACTTTCCATTCCTCAGATATTGAAGCAGTCCGTGCCCACACACAGTGAAAGTAACTGTCATATTCTAACTTTTATGCCAATAGCTCCTTCCAGGGCTCCTTTGTGATATCCTTCAAGAATCTACCTACAAATTAACCCAAGTGGTCACAAAACTGTTTTTGTAAAGGTCCACAATTTTGTCAATGTCCACAGAGATGAAGGAAGCTAGCATGCAAGAGCATTGGGCTTGGCTGAGATTACTGATTCCCACAGATACAGGGTGCCATCGACTGCACTTGTGTGGCTGGTAAAGCTCCATGGTGTCAGGCAGTCCGGTATGTTAACCAGAAAGGCTACCACTCGCTCAATGTGCAGCCAGTGTGCAATCATAACAAATTTATCATGCAGGTTTGCACCAGATACCCAGGGAGCATCCATAACTTGTACATCCTGAGTAGATTATAGATCCCTGACATATTCGAAGAACCACACTGGACTTGCCCCTCGGGTACAAGGGTCACCCACAAATAATGTTGCTGATGACACCCTTGTGATGACCTCTGACTCCTGCTGAGAGAATGTATAATAAGGCTCATTCTGCAACCTCGACATTGGTGGAATGCACAATAGGGATCCTGAAATGGAATTCTGATGCCTGGATAGATCTAGTGGAGTGCTGCAGGATACTTCCCAAAGAGTCTTGCGTATCATTGTTGTGCGCACACGAACTGGCACTATAATGGGGGAGGACTTTATTTATTTATTTGTTAGTCACAAGTAAGGCTTACATTAATACTGCAATGAAGTTACTGTGAAATTCCCCTAGTTGCCACACTCCGGCACCTGTTTCGGTCAATGTACCTAATTAACCCCTCAGTTTAGAATGTGGGAGGAAACCGGAGCACCCGAAGGAAACACATGCAGACACGGGAGAACATGCAAACTCCACACAGACAGTGACCCAAGCCGGGAATCGAACCCAGGTCCCTGACGCTGTGAAACAGCAGTGCTAACCACTGTGCTACCCTGCCGCCCCACTTGGGCAGATGACAAGATGGAGAAGCTGCACATCTCCTTCACTGAGGAGGACCTCGAAGGGGATAATGGTGATGAGGTTATAGAAGCGGAGGATGAAGGCAAAGAGGCCATTGCATGGGCAAGCGTGCTCGTGAGGCCCTCATTGTAAGCAGATTCCAGAAAGCGGATGAGCAGATGCACTAAGGATCATTCTGGACAACTCTCCTCCATCATGGGCTAACAGGACCAGCAACATAGTTACTCCTTCAATTCCACCCATGAACGTCCTGATGAGAGTGCATTGTCACATTGCCCTGAAGCTCCAGAGGGGGTGAGGCCAGATGGAGGTCAGGTGTGTGAGAATGAGCGGCGATGGTCCTTTGAGGAGGCTGCGAGTGAGATCCTTGTGAACGTGTGATGCATTTGAGAGTGTGTGAGTTGAGAGTGATAAGGTGGTTGACTTACTCTGGCAAGGGGAGGAGAATATTCATCCTGCTCCTGCACTGAGTGGCTGACCTCTTCTGCAGGGAGTTTGTACTGATCATCATTGCGGCCACCTCACTAGCTGGCTTAGAAACCTTGGTAGAAGGCCTGTTGCCAAGCCAGGGTAGAGAAGATCACAGTGGGCCTCCACCGTGTCCAACAGATGCACCAATGGGGCGTCATTGAATTTAGACATAGTAAGAAGTCTCACAACACCAGGTTAATGTTCAACAGGCTTACCTGGAATCACAAGCTTTCGGAGCACTGCTCCTTCATCAGGTGAGTCACCCACCCCATGAAGGAGCAGTGCTCCGAAAGCTCATGATTCCAAATAAACCTGTTGGACATTAACCTGGTGCTGTGAGACTTCTTACTGAATTTAGGCACATCATTCTTTCTGCCTTTGAAAGCCATTTGTTCACTGGAGCTGGTCCTCTGCTACAGAGAGTGCAGACACAATAAAGCTCGGCACAACATCGTGGGCCGAAGGGCCTGTTCTGTGCTGTACTGTTCTATGTTCTAATGCAGGGCTGCCATTTAAAGAGAATGACCAGAGTTAGAGAATGCTGAGGTTATGGCGGGACAGGCAAATCAAATTTTCCCTGCCAGTGAAGTGGTGTGTTCCTTGTGGATGAATAATTGACGCAGTTGGAAACATACGATACGGCGTGAAAACCCGCCAATGCAGCCAACTGTTAGATTGCCGTTTCTTGTGCCCAGTAACCCAGTTAGAAATTCCCAGCCATTGTCACTCAGATCCCAAATATCCTGTTTAGGAGACCCTGCTGTTTCTCACTCTCACTTTCAGCAACTGAAGGGTGAGTGGAACTAATCCTTGACCAGTTACAGGAATCTCTAGACTACTACACTTTAAAATGTTTCCCCGAAATGAAAGTCTGCAATCGGAGTTGCAGGAAAATCGACAAAATTTGGCGCATGTGGGTAAATTTCACTGTTGCCATTTCAGGGAAATTAATCAATTTAAATGATTTTAAATGCACCATGGGTTGAATTTAAAAGTACTTGTTCCCCTTAATGAGGTGGGGACATTTTAAAATTTCTTTTCTGTTTACTAAATTCATCTTAAGCAACTAATGGAGACATTAACTCAGGGGAGCCACCGCTTTCGATATAGCGACGGTGACATGGGCAATTCCAGTTAACCTCTTTATGAAAGAAATGCGTTCCAGGTTAGAAGAGGATGATTCTCAAATCCATTCTTAGTTATGCAAATGTCACAGTGAAAATTAACATCAAATCTCTTGAGAGTATCTATCCGACTCATAGACTGTCCTTTTTATAAAGCTGTTTGGCATTTTGCATGATATTACCTATTCCGTATTGTAGACTCCAGTGTCTCTGCAATATCAATTTCATCTCGTGGTAAACAGTAACGCTTTGCATAGCTGTGAAACTCTGCTTTGTGAAGAAGCCTTAAGTGTCTGACAATGGAAAATCTTAGTGGCCAACAGACAGGGGATTTGTTACAGATGTTGTATGGATTTCAGATTCGGTTAATTCTGAATCACAAGTGTTTCAAGCTCCAAGCAACCAATTAAATTAATGTAGGAAAAGTCTTCAGCGAATGTTATGATACTAGCAGTTTTTAAAAAGTATTGGTTGGCCAAACCGTTTCGCGTTGTACACCCGTGCGAGGAGTAACAGGGTGGCATTGTCATAGGCGTTTGGGGAGAAATTCTTTCCGTCCCAACACTCAGCCGAACCTAGAGGTGCTCAACTTCAAAATTCCCAGCTCATTCCCGCCAGACGCCATTTTGCATGGGGTGGGAACTTGTGACCCATCAAATATTTAAAACTACTTTGGAATGCCTGTTTAAGTGCTCCAAATACAATTTTCCCCGTGGTTGGTATCTTGCTCAAGGCGAGTGGGCTCATAAAGCCTGTGGGGACTATGTCAGCTCTTGAACCTTGAGGGAAGCCTGCTGGGGTGTCAGGCGCCTTTTGACATGTGAGTATCAACTTGACTTGCCAACTACATATGTCATTTGAAAATCTAAACGGTCAGCTGGACACTGGTTTGACTATTTTAGCAATTTCTGTGGTTTGAGTATTATAGCGATTTAAAGTCCAGAGATCTTTTCAAAAAAATCTGGAAAGATGCCAAACTTCTCTGATTGAAACTCCATTCAGCCTTTGAAGAAAAATGGAGCAGATGGTTGGGCATCTGGTCAGGCAATTTCAAAGCATTTATTGTGTTGAGCTCTGTGGTGTCTCTTATTCAGCTGTGTAAATTAATCTGATTATGAAAGCATGCCCGATCTCCAACCACTAATAATGGATTTAGCTCAGCAGGATTTGTTGACACCGCTGTGAGAGGACCATATGCTTTGTTTGATTGACAGTTTTATGAACAGATAAAGGGATTAAATGTTTTGAAGAGGTTTTTGAATAGCTTTTTGTCTAATTGACAGATTAATGAGTACCTGAGATAAGAGTGTTTTAAGAGGAGTTTAAATGGCTGTGTATTTTATTTACAGTTTTATGAACTGCTAAGAGGGACATATTTTGAAGAGGAATTTAAATGGATGATTGTTTTTCTAAATTTCCTGAATATTCCAAAGAGTTCTGTTCCAAAGAATATAAAGGTAAGGAAGTATTGTTGCAACTATACAAGGCATTGGTAAGGCCGCACCTGGAGTATCGTGCACAGTTTTGTTCCCCTTATTTGAGGAAAGATGTAGTGGCATTGGAGGCAGTTCAGAGGAGGTTCACTAGATTGATTCCAGAGATGAGGGGTTTGTCGTATGAAGAGAGATTGAACAGTTTAGGCCTATACCCTCTGGAATTTAGAAGAATGAGGGGAGATCAAATTGAGGTATACAAGATGACCAAAGTTATGGATAAAGTAGACGTGGAGTGGATGCTTCCTCTTGCGGGGCATCGTAGGACGAGAGATCATAGTCTTTGGATAAGGGGTAGCAAATTTAAAACAGAGTAGAGGAGAAACTACTTCTTCCAAAGGCTTGTGAATATGTTGAATTCGCTACCCCAAGGTGTGGTGTGGAAGCTGGGACAGTGAGTAAATTTAAGGAGGAGTTAGACAGATTTTTAATTGGGAATGGGTTGAAGGGTTATGGGGAGAAGGCAGGAAAATGGGGATGAGGAGCATATCAGCCATGATTGAATGGTAGAGCAGACTTGATTGGCCAAATGGCCTAATTCTGCTCCTATAACTTATGAACTTCCCAGTATTATCACATGGCTGATGGGATCTGTACATAATGGATACTAGTTTAAAAAGGTTTATTTTTTAGTGTCACAAGTTGTCTTACATCAACACTGCAATGAAGTTACTGTGAAAGTCCCCTAGTTGCCACACTTTGGCGCCTGTTCGGGTACACTGAGGGAGAATCTATCATGGCCAATGCACCTAACCAGCACATCTTTCATCTGTGGAAGGGTAAGTGGGCATGGAGAATGCTGGGGTTATGTTGGAGCAAAGGAAATACGAAGGGTGTGGGATATATAAGGGGTCATGGAGGACACATAAGTGCATGTAGAGAATATGGGAGATATGGAGTATGGAGGGGCTAGGGTGAGGGCTAGAGGGCCCAAAAACCATTTCGAGAATTTGGCCAAAATCCCAGCAAATGGAGGTTGGCCTCGAACTCTCCTCAGCCAAAACATCCACCTGCCTTTGTTCCTGCTTTGCACCTCCATCCGGAGGCAGTCTGCACAACTCCAAGCCATACTCAATAGCAAGAGAGCAAAATTCCGAGTGAATGGGCTGTACCACAACAGTGTTTTCATGGCAGTATTATGAATTTCGAAAGAACATATATTTTTGGGCTACCTTTGAAAATCTTTACAGTTTTTTTTATTAGTGTCACATGTAGGTTTACGTTAATACAGCAATGAAGTTACTGTGAAAATCCCTTAGTCGCCATACTCCGGCGCCTGTTTGGGTACACCGAGGGAAAATTTATCATGGCTAATGCATCCAACCAGCATGTCTTTCCTCCATGGGAGGAAACCGGAGCACCCGGAGAAAACCCACGCAGACACGGGGAGAACTTGCAAACTCCGCACAGATAGTGACCCAAGCCGGGAATCGAACCTGGGTCCCTGGCGCTGTGAGGCAGCAGTGCTAACCACTGTGCCACCTTAAAATCTTGAACTGATTTTAATGAAAAAATGACTGAATCAAAATGGATTTTGATGATCACATGACCTCTCTGTTACATTTGACCGCGAGCTCCAAATTGTGGACCAGATTAGAGGATTCATAAAAGACATTTGGAATTCAAGGATCCTCAAACAGAAATTGACTAAGACAGGCCCCAGGCCTGGGATAACAAGTTTCCTTTTTTTGGAACATGATTCAGCAGTTTTGAGACAGCAGTCATCCTGGTTTACTTGCCAAAAGCATTGAAAAGACAGATCAAGCTGCCTACAAAGAGAACCATCATGAAACTGCTTTATACAGGGAACAAGAGGCCCACAGCAACTGCTCTGATCAACCAGGCTAAGAAAAAGGACCTCACCACAGTTTCTTGAAACAGATCTAAAGAAACACCTCCAACACCACCCCCACCTCTCAACCTGGTTCTGTCTTCAAACTTGCCCGGGCAGACTCATCTTCTGCAGATCAACTGTAGGATGTCACAGCTGTGGAGACAATTCTACAACTTGCTCTAAAGGCAACATATTCACACCTGATACACAAATACATTGTTCTTGAGTGACTTTGAGGACCTTATAAAGTGTCCACGACACTTGAAGCACCAGGGTAACAGTGTTGGGCTCAGACATGCCGCAGTGGGGGCATCACTGTCATGGTGCTGGTTGGACCAGGCTTCAAGGCAGGTGCCCGTGGTTGAGAAAGAAAGACAAGCAGAGTAAGGGTATGTCTGGATGCTAGCCGGGCCTCGGTGCTGGGTTAGAGAGGGGAAGTTCACGGTCCCATTTGCTGTTTCTGCTGGGCACTACGGATTTATACCCTCTGCACAGCACAGTGATAAATACTGCATGGACAATAGCTGCCTCTACACCAGCCAAAAGCACCCAGTGAAAGTCTAGTTGGCCAGAAAACATTCCATTATAGCGAGGAACAGAGTTAATGGGCGGGACTTTACAGCTGCGCTCACCTTAAGGCAGGAAAATCCCACCCGAGGTCCTTTGCATGGTCTACCCCCTGTCCGCTATGATTCCCGTGACGGGCAGGACAGGAAAACTCCCCCCACTATTTCAAGTCAATAACCTTTCATCCAAACACTTCTGACAAAGGATCTTAGACCAGAAGCATTAATTCTGTTTCTCTCTCTGAGTTTAACCCAGCATTTTCTGTTTTTAATTTCAAATTCAGTATTTTGCTTTTGGGGAGGGTTTTATCATGAAATCATAGAATCCCTACAGTGGAAGCCATTCGACCCATCGAGTCTGCATCAACAATAATCCCACCCAGGCCCTATCCCTGTAACCTCATGTATTTACCCTGCTAATCCCCCTGACACTGAGGGGCAATTTATCATGGCCAATCAACCTAACCTGCACATCTTTGGACTGTGGGAGGAAACCGGAGCACCCGGAGGAAATCCACACAGTCACAGAGAGAACGTGCAAACTCCACACAGACAGTCACCCAAGCCGGCAATTGAACCCAGGTCCCTGGCGCAGTGAGGCAGCAGTGCTAACCACTGTGCCACTGTACGGTCCCTCTTCAACCCAATTACACATTAAAATACACAGGGAGCAAATCAAATTGATTCATTGTGTACATGCCTTGAGAAACGGGAGCAGTTAAAATCCTATCAAGAGTGCATTTGAGACGGCTTAAACTGTCTTAAATTTATCTCCTGAAAGATACAATACGTTGATCTCTAGATGTAAGTCTAAAATTGTCCACAGTTTTCAATTACACCTGGATAGCCTCCATATTACCTTTTCCAAAGCAATGATTAGAATATACCTGATTGTAGACCCAGTGGATACAGTTTCTAATCAAGTGATTAGATTTTACATGAAAGTAATTTGACAATTATGAGGACATATTAAAGCTTAGATGCTAATGGAATTGGGGGTACTGTAACTTTTCCACTGCACACTGCTTTTAACACCTCAGTGATTTGCAAACAGGTGCTGAAAGGGAGGAAACGAACCGTCATTTAAATTGAATTTCCCTGATGTCTGAGAGGATTCTGCTACAGCAGTTGGTATCATGGAAGAGGGACTTTGTTGATCACTTTGTAACGAGAAAGCTTTTCAAAGTGCGCTGGAACCTTGCCAAATCGGCAGTGTCAAAATGCACACTCTGTTGACCTGTTGTATCAGTATCAGCGTGCAGTGAAAGGATGGTGCTCACCAACTCCATCGCCACAAGGCGATTGACATCACAACTACTTTGATGGCTTATAATATTTATCTTCCCCTTGATTTAAAGCCCACTGGGTTAATATGTCATCCCACTGGGGAATATTATATACTGGAGTGCCTTAGATATTAAAACGCGATCTCTCCAGATTTTTAATGACAGCTTCAGTGCAAGGATAAGGTGTATTTCTCCTGTGTCAGTGGAGCGATTTGGTCTTTGTCACTCTTGTTTAAATAATCAAATTCCAATGATTTGATGTGATTTGACTTATTATTGTCATATGCATTGGGATACAGTGAAAAGTATTGTTTCTTGCACAGTATACAGACAAAGCATACCGTTCATAAAGAAGGAAATGAGAGAGTGCAGAATGTAGTGTTACAGTCATAGCTAGGGTGTAGAGAAAGATCAACTTAGTGCAAGGTAGATCCATTCAAAAGTCTAATGGCAGCAGCGAAGAAGCTGCTCGAGTCGGTTGGTACGTGACCTCAGACTTTTGTATCTTTTTCCCAACGGAAGAAGGTGGAAGAGAGAATGTCCGGGGTGCATGGGGTCCTTAATTATGCTGGCTGCTTTTCTGAGGATGGAAGGCTGGTTTGCCTGATGGATTGGGCTGCATTCATGACCTTTTGTAGTTTCTTGCGGTCTTGGGCAGAGCAGGAGTTATACCAAGCTTTGATACAACCAGAAAGAATGCTTTCTATGCTGCATCTGTAAAGGTTGGTGAGAGTCGAAGCTGACATGCCAAATTTCCTTAGTCTTCTGAGAAAGTAGAGGCGTTGGTGGGCTTTCTTCACTATACTGTCAACCTGGGGGGACATGATGTGGAGATGCCGGCGTTGGACTGGGGTAAACACAGTAAGAAGTTTAACAACACCAGGTTAAAGTCCAACAGGTTTATTTGGTAGTAAAAGCCACACAAGCTTTCGGAGCTCCAAGCCCCTTCTTCAGGTGAGTGAGCTCACCTGAAGAAGGGGCTTGGAGCTCCGAAAGCTTGTGTGGCTTTTGCTACCAAATAAACCTGTTGGACTTTAACCTGGTGTTGTTAAACTTCAACCTGGGGGGAACCAGGAAAGGTTGTTGGTGATCTGGATAACTAAACATTTGAAGCTCTCGACCATTTCTACTTCGTGCCCATTGATGTAGACAGAATGTTCATTATTCTGGGTTTTGAAGCTCTATGTTGTAACCAGAGGGAAACAACATCCTGAGAGTTATCTATAAAGAGCAAGAACAAAATGAATCTTCCTGTTCTCAGTATGGTGCGATGACTGTGCTGCATTGAACGCCTTCAGCTTTCATCCATGTGAATCCAGTTGGTTATATTGACTACGCAACATTTTGATAGGCTTGTGCATTAATGCACCAAACACTCACACTGAGCTCTATCCACTAGGAAAGCCCCAAGTCAAATGTTGGGTTTGCCGATCAAACTCAATTGTTTCTGCAAATGGGGATCAATGCCCTTGAGTTAGTTGTTATGACCACAGCAGATGTTAATTGCTGAGCAAACCCCCAGATGAGACAACGTCTGCAATACTATGAGCAGTTTTGGTGCCTTATTTAAGGAACGATATTGGAGGTGATTTTCCAACCTCGCCAATCTCACCAATCCCAGAAATTTGAGTATGGGCTGAAAGATTGGTTCCGCACCTGGCACCAAATGGTTTGCAATCGTCCCGGCCCCTTTCTACTGGCGCAAACTGGATTGCACCCAGAAGGGATGCGAGGTTGATTAGCATGAGATTGACTGGATCTCAATCTCATTAGCGAGTTCGGCACACCCACCCTCCCAGAATGATCCCACCTCTCCAGCGGGACGTCACACGGGCGCAAATCGGTACTGGTCTCTATTGTTGGAGGCCATTGAAGCCCCAAGGTGGTTGGGGGCTTGATTGGGCAGTGCCCACATGAATGTCTCACCTGGCTGACTAAACTTTACAAAATGCCCATTTACAAAAAAGAATTACAAAGAACAATACAGCAGAGGAACAGGCCCTTCGGCCCATCAAACCTCCACCACTTCCTAATCTCTATTTAGACCCACTACTTATCGTCCATACGTGGTTACTATCCCTCTGTTCACCTCCCGTTCATGTGTCTATCAAGATACACCTTGAATGTTGCTAACATGCCTGCTTCCACCACCTCAACTGGCAGGATGTTCCAGGCACCCACCACCCTCTGTGTGAAAAACTTTCCCTGCACATCACCCCTAAACTTACCCCCTCTCACCTTAAACCTGCACTCTCTTGTAGTTGACCTTTCCACCTTGGGAAAAAGCCTCTGACTATCCAGCTTATCTATGCCTCTCATAATCAGGTTGACCCTCAGCCTCCGTCTTTCCAGTGAAAACAATCCAAGTTTATCCAACCTCTCTTCATACCTAAAACCCACCAGACCAGGCAACATCCTGGTGAACCTTCTTTGCACCCTCTCCAAAACATCCACATCCTTCTGATAGTGTTGCAACCAGAACTGCACACAATATTCCAAATGCAGCCTAACTGAAGTTTTACACAGCTGTAACACAACTTGCCAACTTTTATACTCGATGCCCTGGCCGATGAAGGTAAGCATGCCATACTCCTTTTTGACTACCTTATTGGTTGCCCCTTTCAGGGATCTATGGACCTGTATGTACATAGATAAACATAGAAACATAGAAGATAGGAGCAAGAGGAGGCCATTTGGCCCTTCATGCTTGCTCTGCCATTCATTACAATCATGGCTGATCACCCAACTCAATAGTCCAATCCTGCTTTTTCCCCATTACCTTTGATCCAGTTTGCCCCAAGTGCTATATCCAGCCGCCTCTTGAATACATTCAATGTTTTGGTATCAACTACTTCCTGTGGTAATGAATTCCACAAGCTCACCACTCTTATACCACAGGTCATCACTCGCCCAGATCCCTCTGTATGTGTCAATACTCCATTGGGTTCTGCCATTTACTGAATAATTTGCACTGTATAGTTACCGAAGAGATAGAGTTGAGAATTTGTTCTCAGGGCCGTGCTGAGATACGTTTCTCAGTAACTACATGATGACTGATGTTGTTATGGTCATTGGTTTATTGAACATAGGGAGGTAACAGTGGAAGTCAAACATACAGGTTGGGAAAGGAAATGGTAACTGTGGCTGGGATGTGGAGCTATCCCAGCCACAGTCTATCCCAGATTTGTAAATGAACAATGAGAATTTTGAAATTATTGAAATGCGGTAAGAATCAATGGAGGTTATTGAGGACTGGAATGATGGTTGAGAGGGACTTAATTTTAAAGAAAGCTTCAACTAACAGTATGATTGACAGATAATTCATCTTGGCTCAGATCTTTTGGTGTCCAGATATCCATAGCCTAGATGTAGCCCAAAAATGCACGGACTCTCTCAGAAGCCCCCAAAGAATTTCCTGAGAAGTTTCAACTTTTGTCGTGCAATAATGTTGTGTCTGGGATCCTCCAAGACTCCAGTTTAAACCAGAGATTTTGGATGGTTCTAACTCATGTAATAGAATAATTATGCAGAAAAATTCAGAAGGATTTAAACCCATTCTAACCCTGGGTAACTAGACTACAGTACCCCCACAATGCCCCCATCTCTACTGGACTCCTAGACTAATCCCCCCTTTCCCACTACCCTGTCACCTCCCGACTCCCCACTGGACCACCTGGCTATCCCCTCAAACCCCAACTAATTAAGTCGGGCAGCATAGTCAGTGCAGGCTTGGAGGGCCAAAGGGCCTGTTCCTGTGCTGTAATTGTATTTGTTCTTTATACACTCCCCCTGACTAATCTCACAATCCCCCCCAACTCATTCAACCCCCTCACCTACTTACCCAACACACTACCCCCTCTCCCACCATCTTGCCAATCTACCCCCTCACATATCTGGCACCTTGCCCCCTTACCTAATTATCTGCCACTCTACACCTTCACCTACTGATCTGCCACCCTCCCCATTTGTTAGGAATCCATAGCTAGTTTTTAAGGGATTTATATTTGTATTCATAAACATTAGAAATAAGGTATAGTTTGAAGTGGGTTTCATTAAATGTTTCTGGGCCTGGAGAGGTAAAACCTATAGTTGGCTTCATGCTGGACAAAGGTGATTGTATGTGTGAGGGGTGGTTAAGTTCCAGCTGTGATTCTATTGTGCTTAGAGAAGGCTATAGCATGAAAAATAAATAAAACAGCAGGGCATTGCTTAGCAACAGGGAGCCCACTTCCCAGAGAGAGAGACAGAGTGGGCTTTCTTTTGTCCTTCATTTTAACTGTAAGCCAGAGCAGTTGGAGATAGGTCACTGAGGAGTGAACAGCTCTCAAGTCTGCTAGGAGAAGCTGGACAGGCCAAGTGATGCAGACTTCCTAAGGAACCAAATACTGACCAGATAACCAGGAATACTGTCCGACACGATTGAACAGAGACCAAGGTAATGTTCAGAAGAATTCAAGTAAACAAAGTGTTCTGAGTTAAAGAGACAATTACAGGAACTAGATTTAAAGTGTGGAGCAGACCTCAGAAGTAGCTAAAATGTTTGATGTAATTTTAATAAGAATCTGGGAATTGAGAGTTAAAACAGTCATGAACATTTTGCTCAGCAGTCAAGACATCCTAAAGGGGTTGGTGCAAAATCCTGGACTGGATTTACTGTTAGAAGTGGAGCAGAAACTTTGTTTAGAAGTGTCATTGGAAAGTCCTGGACTGGATTTCAAAAACATAATTATGAGAGAATATTTTAAAGTGTGTTTTTGGGAGTGAAGTTTGGAAACTCTCATGTGACAATCGTCGGGGGATGAGATTGTGAGGAGAAATCCACATTGCAGTGCTAATGTAAGCCTTACTTGTGACTAATAGATAAACTTTACTTTAATTGGGTTCAGTGAGGAGTATGTATTTGACCACAGTCATTTTGGTTGCATCAAAGAGACTTTGGGCGAAATTTTATTGGCACGTCCGCCCAAGCTTCATACGATCCTGCCCGAGGCCAACAGAGAATGCCGTTCTCCGACCCGAGCCTGCCCCAGGAATCGGGGCAGGCATGCCGGTAAAATTCCAGCCTATGTGTGTTAATGTGACAAGGGTAGATTAAGATATACTTTGTAATCTGTGTTAATCTTAAAACCTGTGTGTAATTGTTATGATAAGGGGGGAGAAAGAAGTATTGCATTATAATCCAATTTTTCCATGTTTGATAAATGTTTTATCTTGTTAAAACTCATCGATTCCCGTCTTGTGTCACTGTCTATGCAGGGTCTGCACATTCTCCCTCTGTCGCGTGGGTTTCCTCCAGGTGCTCCGGTTTCCTCCCACAGTCTGAAAGACGTGCTGGTTAGGTGCATTGGCCATGCTAAATTTTCCTTCAGTGTACTCGAACAAGTGCAAAAATGTGGCGACTAGGGGATTTTCACAGTAACTTCATTGCAGTGCTAATGTAAGCCTACTTGTGACTAATAAATAAACTTTAAACAACGATCCTTCTCTCTGTTCCGCCACATTTGATTTAAAAAAATAAAGTTACGATCTTTTGAGCCAGGGTTCCAATCTGGGATCTTTCTGTCCAATTATAACCTGGATCTTAACACACTCTAATGCCACCTTATGCCCTCACCTACTTTGATTGCCAAGGTTTAGAAGATTTGGCCAGTACGGTTCAGGGGTCAATATTACTAAGGTGCGAATAGGCTATCCGACTGATTTAAAGGGCACGGGGCAGGATTTTCTGGTCGCTCTCGGCCAAAGTTGGAAAATCCCGCCCGAGGTCAACAGACCTTTGCATGGTCCATGTCCCACCGTTTAATAAATGGCAGGCGGGATGGTAAAATTCCGCCCATGGACTTGATAGTGACATGAGGCACATTGACATGGATTTAGAAAAAAGATCCTGCTTAAACTCTTTGAGAGCACCACAAATACAGTTAATAATGTGATTATAAATTATAGACTTACAGATAACCTTTGGCAAAGTTCACTGTTGATTGACATCCTAAGCTAAAACAAAACAAGCTCATTTTTAAGGAGAAAACTGGTTAAAGATGATAAATAGCAAGTCATTTTGAGAAGTGCACTGTTATTCTGGGGGTAAGTGTTGACTCTCGGCTCACATGGGTCTGCATTTACACACCTTGTGTTGACAATTGACATGAACAACCTGGATAGTTAAAGTAATATAATCAGGTTTGCTGGCAAGACAAAAACAATAGACAGGAGACATCAGAGAAACTGTAAAAAATAATTGGTTAGGTAACTGGGTAGACACATGGCAGATGAAATTTAACAGGGACAAATCCCAAACAGGTCAAAAATATGGGATGCAAGTATACAATGAACAGACTTCAGTTAATGCAATCCAATGTTAGAAAATGAGCTGGCATACAATAGACCCATCGGCATCCAGATAATGTGGTAAAAGAATTAGACATTGTCAATCAATACCAGATCAATTTGTTGACACAAGTTATTTTTCAAAGTCTAGGTTCTATACATCACCCAGCTAGTCCATTCCCACCTCAGTAATCCTGACCGCTAAACTCCAGATAACATTTCTGTCTAATGTTGGCTGCAGCTTTTTTTAAAATTAAGTCCCACTCACTCGTCACTCCAGTCCTCAGTAACTTCTACCGACTCTGACCCCCATTTCAACAATTTCAAAATCCTCATTGTTAATTTACAAATCTTGGTATAGGCGTGCCCCATCCTCCCTCTGTAGGGATTCTATGACTAATACCTACCTGATTAATAGGAGACCATTTAACTCATCGAGTCTCCACCGATTCCCCAACGGAGCATCTTACCCAGGCCCACTTTTCCCCCGTAACCCCATGTATTTACCCTGCTAATACCATCAAGCTCCACATCTCTGCTACATCTATCAGCTCCTCAATGCCCATCGTATATCTCAAACATCTTCTGCTACCTTCCAGTGACGGAAAAACTGATGACCATAATAACCTAAACCATCATTTACCAATAAGGATCTTTCCCAATCAATTGCAATGAGTTGGCACAAGACAATGATAATCTCTTTACTGAGTGTTACAAATTAAATCTTCTTGTGAGATGAGGCTGGATTTGAATCAAGAAAGCACTTTGTTTCATTATAAAGTGAACATGCAGTAAAACAATTGTGATCTCTTGTCCCAGCTCGATCAGTATGACTTTTCTGAGTGTAAAAACACAAAACAATGAATGTGTTAGACTTCCTCATATCAGTAGGTATTAATTATAGAATCCCTACAGTGCAGAAGGAAGCCATTCAACCTATCGGGTCTGCACCAACTCTCCGACAGAGCATCTTACACAGGCCCACCCTACCCCCGTAACTCCATGTATTTACCCTGCTAATCCCCTTAACTGACACATCTTGGGACATTAAGGGGCAATTTAGCATGGCCAATCCACCTGCCCCACACATCTGTGGGAGGAAACTGGAGCACCCTGAGGAAATCCACACAGGCACGGGGAGAACATGCAAACTCCACACAGTCACCCAAGGCTGGAATCGAACTTCGATCCATGGTGTTGTGAGGCAGCAGTGCTGACCACTGTGTCGCCCTGACTCCTGGTGTTGAATTCTCTGGCCGTTCACGCCGGCAAGATTTTCCGCTGACAGCCACCCCTGCTGGTGGGTTTCCTGCCGGCGTGGGGTGACATCAGTGGGAATTCTCATTGACAGCGACGGGACCAGAGAATCCCACCGCTAGCAACCAACGCAGCACCACCCACCGGCGAGGGAGACTGGAGAATCTCACCCATTCTTGCTATTTTCTGCTTGACAAAATCCAATGACCTTCTTAACCTTGGTTGAACCAGTATACTTTTGTCTCTGCCTCAATAACTTTTATCCTGCTCTGTTTATGCCCAAAAATGCCTGTCAACACCACCAGTGTTGAATGTCCCGGGCCAGAGACTGGCCAACACTACCGCCACATTGTCCTTTACCCTGTCACAAATGGAACAATTATCCACATTCAGCTTGCTACAAACCTCAGCCTCACAACACTAATACATTTGAGTTGTTGGAAGGTTTTATAATTATTAAAAATAGCAAACTTCCTGAAGTGAATGTGACCCATAATAATGAATTTAATTTTGTTCGTTCGTACATTTATTAACTGTTTAAATCTATATTAGAACATTAAATTTGCATTAGCACTGCAAAAATTAACTGTAATGCCTGGGGTATGTTTTGATTGAGGATCCACGGGTCATGGGTGTCACTGGCCTGGTCAACACTTATTGCCCATCCTGAATTGCCTGTGAGAAGGTGGTGATGAACTCCCTGCTTGAACCGCTGTAGTTCATGTGATGTAGGTATATCCACAGTGCTGTTAGAGAGAGAGCTCCAGGAATTTGACCCAGTGACTGTGAAGGAATGGCAGCAATATATTTCCAAGTCAGAATGATATATAAACCTGGAAACATACAAAATAGGAGCAGAAACAGGCCATTCAGCCATTCAAGCCTCCTTTGCCATTCATTATGATCATGGCTGATCATCCAACACAATAACCTGATTTCGCTTTCTCCCCATATCCTTTGTTCCCTTCAGCCAAAGAACTATATCTAACTGCTTCTTGAAAACATTTAATTACCTTCCATTCACGTCACACTCCCGCTGCAGCGAGGTAGGAGAATTTGGTGGCCAGCCAAATCTCTGTTCACCGCAGTGGGATGGGAAAATCGCGCCGGCGTGAACAGGGGTATGATTCCAGCCACAATGTTTTGGCCTCAACTGCTTTCTGTGGATGAAGAAATTTCTACTCATCTCAGTCCTAAGTGGTCTACCCCATATCTTCAGACTGTGACCCCCTGGTTTTACCCACACTACATTAAAAAAAAGAACAAAGAAAATTACAGCGCAGGAACAGGCCCTTCGGCCCACCAAGCCTGCACCGACCATGCTGCCCAACTTCACTAAAACCCTCTACCCTTCCGGGGACCATGTCCCTCTATTCCCATCCTATTCATGTATTTGTCAAGATGCCCCTTAAAAGTCACTACCATATCCGCTTCCACTACCTCCCCCGGCAATGAGTTCCAGGCACCCACCATACTCGGTGTAAAAAATCTGTCTTGTAGATCTCCTTTAAACCTTGCCCCTCGCACCTTAAACCTGTGCCCCCTAATAATTGACTCTTCCACCCTGGGAAAAAGCTTCTGGCTATCCACTCTGTCCATGCCTCTCATAATCTTGTAGACTTCTATCAGGTCGCCCCTCAACCTCCATCGTTCCAGTGAGAACAAACCAAATTTCTCCAACCCCTCCTCGTAGCTAATGTCCTCCATACCAGGCAATGTCCTGGTAAATCTTCTCTATCCTCTCCAAAGCCTCCACATCCTTCTGGTAGTGTGGCGACCAAAATTGAACACTATATTCCAAGTGTGGCCTAACTAAGGTTCTATAAAGCTGCAACATGACTTGCCAATTTTTAAGCTCAATGCCCCAGCCGATGAAGGCAAGCATGCCATCTGCCTTCTTGACTACCTTCTCCACCTGCATTGCCACTTTCAGTGACTTGTGTACCTGTAAACTCAGATCCCTTTGCCTATCAATACTCTTAAGGATTCTGCCATTTACTGTATATTTCCTATCTGTATTCGACCTTCCAAAATGCATGACCTCACATTTGTCCAGATTAAACTCCATCTGCCATCTCTCCGTCCAAATCTCCAACTGATCTATATCCTGCTGTATCCTCTGATGGTCCTCTTCGCTATCCGCAAATCCACCAACATTTTGTCGTCCGCAAACTTATTAATCAAACCAGTCACATTTTCCTCTAAATCATTTATATATATTACAAACAGCAAAGGTCCCAGCACTGATCCTTGAGGAACGCCATTTGTCACCGCGCTCCATTCAGAAGTGCACCCTTCCATTGTTACCCTCTGTCTTCTTTGACCGAGCCAGTTGTGTATCCTCCTTGCCAGCTCACCTCTGATCCCATGCAACTTCACTTTCTGCACTTGAGGGACCTTGTCAAAGGCCTTACTGAAGTCCATGTAGACAACATCCACTGCCCTACCCTCATCAATCATCTTCGTCACTTCCTTGAAAAACTCGATCAAGTTAGTGAGACACGACCTCCCCTTCACAATCATGTCGCCTCTCACTAATACGTCTACTTATTTCCAAGTGGGGAAAAATCCTGTCTCGAAGAATTCTCTCCAATAATTTCCCTACCACTGATGTAAGGCTCACTGGCCTGTAATTATCTGGATTATTCTTGCTATCCTTCTTAAACAAAGGAACAACATTGGCTATTCTCCAATCCTCTGGGAGCTCCCCTGTACAGTACACCAGTCCAATGCCGGCATCTCCACATCATGACCTCCCCTGTAGCCAGTGAGGATACAAAGATTTCTCTCAAAGCCCCAGCAATTTCCTCCCTTGCCTCTCTCAGTATTCTGGGATATATCCCATCAGGCCCTGGGGACTTGTCTACCTTAATGTTTCTCAATAACCCCAAAACCTCCTCCTTTTTGATCTCAACATGACTCAAAAGATCTACACACCCTTTCCCAGACTCATCATCCACCAAGACCTTCACTTTAGTGAATACTGACGCAAAGTACTCATTTAATACCTCGCCCATTTCCTCTCGCTCCACGCATAGATCCCCTCCCTTGTCCTTGAGTGGGCCAACCCTCTCCCTGGCTACCCTCTTGCTCTTTACATATGTATAAAAAGCCTTGGGATTTTCCGTAATCTTGCTGGCCAATGCTTTTTTGTGACCCCTGTTAGCCCTCCTTACTCCTTGCTTAAGTTTCTTTCTACTTTCCTTGTATTCCACACTTGCTTCGTGTGTTCCCTGCCTCCTAGCCTTGACAAATGCTTCCTTTTTCTCTTTGACTAGGCTCACAATATCTCTCATTATCCAAGGTTCCCAAAACTTGCCATACTTATTCTTCATCCTTACAGGAATGTGCCGGTCCTGAATCCCTATCAACTTACACCTGAAAGCCTTCCACATGCCAGATGCTGATTTGCCCACAAACATCTGCCCCCAATCTACATTCTTCAGTTCCGGCCTAATAATGTTGTAATTAAGCTTCCCCCAATTTAGCATGTTCACTTGAGGACTACACTTATTTTTATCCATCAGTACCTTAAATTTTACTGAATTGTGGTCACTGTTCCCAAACTGCTTCCCTACTGAAACATCGACCACCTGGTCGGGCTCATTCCCCAATACCAGGTCCAGTATGGCCCCTTCCCTCGTTGGACTACCTACATACTGTTTCAAGAAGCCCTCCTGGATGCTTCTTACAAACTCTGCCTCATCCATGCCTCTAGCACCAAGTGAGTCCCAGTCAACATAGAGGAAGTTAAAATCTCCCACCACAACAACCCTGTTACTTTTGCACCTTGCCAAAATCGGACTACATATCTGTTCCTCTATCTCCCGCTGGCAGTTGGGTGGCCTATATTAAACCCCCAACATTGTGACCTTCCTATTCCTGAGCTCTACCCATATTGCCTTGCTTCCCACTTCTTGGTAGATGTTACTGGTCCGACTTCTCCCAGAATGCACCAGTGAAGTCCCTCAGCCATCTCTACCGAATATAGTGCATATGTCATGCATTTACCCAATCTCTCAACTAATCCAAATCACAGTGAAGCATCTCTGCAACCCCCTCATGGCTCACCCTCCACCCAGCTTTGTGTCATCTGCAAACTTAATCCCTTCATCTAAATTATTAATACGTTGTGAATAGCTGGGGTTGTAGAACTGATTTCTAAGCTATTCCCCTAGTCACTGCCTGCTACTTGGAAAAATAACTGTTTAGTTCTACTCTTCTTTTCCTGTCTGCCAACCAGTTTTCTATCCATCTCAAAACACTACCCTCAATCCCGTGCACTTTACTTTTACACGCTAATCTCTTATGTGGTGATTTAAACAGGGCCTAGTTTTAAGGCTGATAAAATTGGATATCCTAAATTAAAGAATTGGGCATATTAAAATCAAACACAGTCAAACCTCAGGCAGGCCAATTGAACAAATACACAAACGTGTCTGCACCTGACCCATCAACCACCCATCAAAGATCGTTACAATCTATCGAGACTCAGCAGATCATTGCACCTCATTGAAATGCACCGGCCTATTGTTAGAAGCCCAGATCGGGCCAGACTTTCTGTCACCAAGAGTTCCTGTAGATACCTTATCTGATAACAAGTTATACATAAGCAACAGCCTGGAGATGGGACACCTGGGGGCGGACCCTGGTGTCCTGTCAGGCAGACATCAAGAAACCCACTGGGTATTGGAACCCCCTCCTGGAACCTCATTGGCCGGAAGCCAGAGAAGTTTCTGGAAAGGCAAGCAGGCTGGGGGATAAAGGGACACACTTTGAGTCACTCAGGAGTGAAGAAGGAGGCGGCCTTGCCCATTCAGAAGACTGACCGAAGAAGGAAGGAAGGAAGAAGCTGCCATCGAGACTCACCTTCGTGACGACGGACCAAAGGGACTCAGAGAATCAGACTTGCAGTTCAACCAAACCATCCTTACGGATAGTATACTTGAATCTGCTGGGGTATCCTCTTGTTTTATGTGGGTAATTTAAGGGTTAATAATGTTATTATTAATAAACTTGTTGAACCTTTACTTGTGTTTGTCCTTTGTCCATCTTGCAAATAAGGACACCGAGGTAAAACCTTAGAGTAAGCAAACTGGTCGAAAGTATCTGAGAATTAACAGGTACAACAGTTATGCCAAAAGCCTTCTGAAAGTCCAAATAAATCACATCCACTGGCTCCCCCTCATTCTCTTTACTACTTACAACCTCAAAGAATTCGAGTGGATTTGTCAGGCACGACTCCGCTTTCATAAATCCATGCTGACTCTGTCCGACTCTGCCACTTCTTTCCAAGTGCTCCGTTATTAAGGGTACAATCTTACTGGCCGTTCTTGTCATGCTCCTGCTGCCGTGAGGTTGGAGAATTTGGCATCCAGCCAAACCTCCATTCACTGCAGCTGGATGGGAAAACCCTGCCAGCGTGAATGGTGATAAGATTCCGGCCTAAATCTTTTATAATGGACTCTAGCATTTTCCCCACTGCCAACGTCAGGCTGAATGGTCATAGAATTCAGAGAAACCCTACAATGCAGAAAGAGGCCATTCGGCCCATCAAGTCTGCACCAACAACAATCCCACTCCAGGCCCTATCCCCATAACCCCACACATTTACCCCACTGATCGCTCTAACCTACACATCCTGGGACACTAAGGGGCAATTTCGCATGGCCAATCAACCTAACCCACACATCTTTGGAGTGTGGGAAGAAACCGCAGCACTCGAAGGAAACCCACGTTGACATGGGGAGAATGTGCAAACTCCACACAGACAATGACCCAAGCCGGGAATCAAACCCAGATCTCTGGAGCTGTGAGGCAGCAGTCTATAATTCCCTGTTTTCCCTCTACCTTTCTTTTTAAATAGCGGGGTTATACGAGCTACCCTCCAATCTGTAGGAACTGTTCCAGAATCTATAGAATCTTGGAAGATGATGAGCAATGCATCTACTATTTCTCAGGCCAATTCCTTAAGTACTCTGGGATGTAGATTATCAGGCCCCAGGGATTTGTCAAAATTTAACCCCATCAATTTCTCGAACACCATTTCTCCACTCATACTGATTTTCTTCAGTTCCCTCCATTTTACTAAACCCTGTGTTCCCCAATGTTTCTGATAATTCTCTCATATTATGGTCGCTCATCCCCGAGGGGCTTCACACAACGAGACTGCCAATTATTCCTTTCCCATTACACAATACTCAATCTGGAATGGCCTGTTCTCTAATTGGTTTCTCAATGTATTGGGCCAGAAAACCATACCCTTTGTACACTCCAGGAATTCCTCCTCTACAATATTGTTACTAATTTGATTTGTCCAGTCTATATCAGATTATAATCTCCCACAATTACAGATGTTCCTTTATTGCATGTGTTTCCAATTTCCTGTTTAATGCCATCCCCAATCTCACCACTATAGTTTGGAGGTCTATATACAACCCCCACTCACGTGTTTTGCCCTTGGTGTTTCTCAGCTCTACCCATACAGATTCCACATTGTTGGAGCTAATATCTTTCTTCACTATTGTGTTAATTTCCTCTTTAACCAGCAATGCAGTTTCATCATCTTTTCCTTTTTGTCTGTCCTTCCTAAATGCTGAATACCCATTGAAGTTCGGTTCCTATCCCTGGTCACACTGAGCCATGTCTTTGTAATCCCAAATGTATCATACCCATTACATCTATTTGCACAATTAATTCATCTACTTTATTGCGAATTCTCTGCGTGTTAAGGCACACAATCTTAAGGCTTGTGTTTTTAATATTCCTTGTCCTATTCACACTATATTTTACTGTGGTTTTGTTTGATTCTGGCCCTTGAATTCACTGGCTATCAATTTTCCTATTTCCCTTACTGTCTTTTGTTCTTGTCCTTGACTCCCCCTTGTCTGCCTCCTTGCATATGTTCCCATCCCCCTGTCATTTTAGTTTAAACCTTCCCTAATCACTCTCGTTAATATTCCACCTAGGACATCAATCCTGGTCCTGCCTAGGTGTAACCCATCCTGTTTGTACTGGTCCCAGCTCCCCCTGAACCAGTCCCAGTGTCCCAAGAATCCGAACCCCTCCCCCGACACCATCACTTCAGCCACACATTCATCTGCTATATGGTGTAATTTCTACTCTGACTAGCATGAGGCACTGGTAGTGATCCTGAGATCACTACCTTTGAGGTTCTATTTTTCAAATTATTTCCTAATTCCCTACATTCTGTTTCTAGGACCTGATCGTTTTTTTTGGCCTATAGCGTGTGTACTGATGTGTACCATGACCACCGGCTGTTGACCCTTCCCCTCCAGTATGTCCTGCAGCTGCTGTGAGACATGCTTGACCCGAGCAGCAAGGATGCAACATACCACCTTGGAGTCTCATTTGCGATCATAGAAACACCTATCTATTCCCCTTATAACTGAATCTCCTGTAACTATTGCATTCCCACACTTTCTCCTCCTGTCCATGCAGCAGAGCCAACTGTGGTACAATAACTTGGGCTATTGCTGTTTTCCCCTGGGAGGCCATTCCCCTCAACATGATCCCAACATTATCAACAAAGCTTTATATCTGTCTTGCAGGCGAATGGCCACAGGGCCATTCCTGCACTGCCTGCCTAGTCCTCTTACTCTGCCTGGTGGTCACCCATTCACTTTCTGCCCGTGGAGTCTTGGAGGGCAGCTTGCAGGTGGCGGTCTTCCCATACTGGTGATGTGCTGTCCTGCTACGTGGTAGAGGTGGTTTGGAAGGTGTAGTTGAAGGAATCTTTGTGAGTTGCTGTGGTGCATCTTGTAGATGGTGTACACTGCTGCCACTGTGCAGTGGTGATGGAGGGAGTTAATGTTGAATGTGATGGGTGGGGCGGTAGTCATGTGGGCTGCTTTGTTGTGGACGGTGTTGAGTTTCTTGAGTGTTGTTAGATCTAAGCAAGTGGGGAGTATACCACTGTACTTGTGACTTAGTGGACAGGCTTTGAGGGGTTAGTAGGTGAGCTACTCGCTGCAGGAATTTGAGCCTTTGACCTGCTCTTGTAGCCACTATGTTTATACAGCTGGCCCAGTTCAGTTTCTGGTCAATGGTAACCCCCAGGATGTTGACAGTGGGTGATTCATAGAATCCCTACAGCGCAGAAAGAGGTCATTCAACCCATCGAGTCTGCACTGACTCTCCAAAGGAGCATCTTACCCAGGCCCAACTGCACCTTATCCCTGTAACCCCTTGCATTTACAATAGCTAATCCATCTAACCTGCACATCTTTGCACTGTGGGAGGAAACCGGAGCACCCGGAGGAACCTATGCAGACAAGGGGAGAATGTGCAGACGCCACACAGACAGTCACCCAAGGCCAGAATTGAACCCGGATGAGACAGCTGTGCTAACCATAGTGCCACCATGCCGCCCGATTCGGTGATGTTAATGTTGAGGGAAGATGGTGCTAAAATTAGGAAAATAAGGACATAATTAGTACTTTAATTTAACTGGAGATTATGGAATTTTTTTAGTTTAAATACTGAAGGTAAATTTTAAAATGTTGTTTGATAGATAAGCCCCATTGTATATAAATATGTTGATAATTTCAACAGTGAATCCATAAAGCACATTATGTGTTGATCAATATCTTATTTTAAAACATTATAATTGGGCCATTCCCCCCCAGAAAATAACGCCTTGATAACAACTTGTGTAGATTGGTGTTTATCCTTATCTGTGATTTGTCAGACATTCCCTTGTGTGAAATTTGAAGAGTAAGCTCCTTGAAGTATCTGTCTTAAATGATTTCATTTCTTTGTTTCTATCATTTTAATCTACTGTGTTAGCATACATAGATGAAACTGATCTGTTCTTTGATGTTTTTCAGTCCTATACTATTGGGTAATTGAATAGGTTGTTGTATTTTCTGCTTACACTTTTAAAAAGATTTGCTGCAATTGGCTTTGTGACAAATGCCACGCCTTCTCCAGGATAGTGTGCAATAACTGGATGCCACAAACACAATAAACAGTCGAAGAATTGGCACCAACCCACTCATCAGATGTGACACACAATTTCTGCAGGATAAGGCACATATACCTGATACCAGAGAGAGCCTATTCATGGAGCTGCTGTGTCCATGTGTGATGTTTGGCAACTTAATATGGCCTCCCTCATCACCGCGATCAGATTCCTTGTTCCAGCGGATATGCAACTCCTTGATGTTCTCCGTGAGGTTGACAGTCAACCCGTCAGTCCCAACGATCAGAGTGCACATAATAGCAACAAGGTGGATTATCCAATCACAGGGAACAGGTATCAGATATAGGAATAAGAACATTGAAACAGAATTCTCATAAAATACAAATGAATAAAGATAAATCAAGTTTAAATATCTATTATCGTGGTATTAAGACTTTTCTGCAAGAACATATCCGAAAAAAGCCTGTGCTCAGGCTGTACCTGAACATGACTTTATAGAGAGATACTGGAGCCAGGCTGTCTGTCTCAATGTGCAAACTATTCATAGATGTTGTGTGTGATTTTTCAGCATTTTATTACATGTTAGTGCAGTTTTCCCCCAAAATATACTTATAGATTTGTAAAAGTATATTTACAAAATACTTTTATAAATTTTACAAATATTCTGAAATAAGAGTGAGAATACAGAGTATAGTTGTAAAATTTATTAAAGTACATTACATAGAAACATAGAAACTAGAAGCAGGAGTGGGCCATTCGACCTTTCGAGCCTACTCCACCTTCATTATGATCATGGCTAATCATCCTGAACTCCCCCTGTCCCCATATCCCTTAAGCCCCAAGAGCTACATCTAATTTCTTCTTGAAATCATGCAATGTTTTGACCTCAACTACTTTCTGTGGTACACGACTATCCAGTGTTGACATGATGGCAATACTGTATGTTAAAGTTTATTTATTAGTATCATGAGTAAGCTTACATTAACACTGCAACAAAGTTACTGTGAAAATCCCCTAGTCGCCACATTCTGGCGCCTGTCCGTGTACACTGAGGGAGAATTTAACAAGGCCAAGGTATTTAACCAGCACGTCTTTTGGACTGTGGGAGGAAACTGGAGCACCCAGAGGATACCCACATCGACATGGGGAGAACGTGCATACTCTGCACAGACAGTGACTCAGTCCAGGAATCGAATCAGGATCCCTGGCACTGTAACGCAGCAGTGCTAACCACTGTGCCACCTTGTTACTCACTTTCATTTACACTTACAATAAATACTTACAATGTCCAGATATGCAGCCTGAGTATAGGGTTTTTTACAGTTTGCTATGGCTGAAGGATCTTAGCGAGTGGCCTGTCACCATTGCAGCATTGCCGAGGCTTTAATGTGTCTCTCAGCACATAGTCCTGGACCTTGGGATGTACTAGCATGCAACACTCATCATCAACAGCTCTTTGCACAGGAAGAGTTTTGGGAGACTAAAGAGCATCTTCCAATGAGTTGATGGTCATCTGGCTGCCATTGATGCTTGTCTTGTGTGACGCTGTGAACAGCACATAGGACACAGAGTCATAGGCCGGACCTCTACCATCTCGTCCGCCATGGAATCGGCGCGGGTGAGGATCCAACAACAGAAATCTCCGTTGACCTTGGACAGGAATTTCCGGTGTCGCCCAAGCGAGACTGTAAAATCCTGCCCATAGAGCTGCTTGTGATGAACCTCAATAAAAAACTATTGTGTGTCTTTCCAGACCTACTTTGCATGGGCATATTCCAGAAGGAGATGGCCGATGGTTTCTTCTTCACTGGAGGGGGTGAGATTCTGCAGGAGGAGTTTTATGGGGAGGCCTCTGCTGACAGCCAGCCAAGTTACATCTTGGTGCTTGTTTGAAAGTTCTGACGATGAGGTGTTCTGCCAGATAACTTTGACATTCTGCTCAGGGAACCATCCAACAGGAGCCACCATCCCCTTTTCCCGGGGATCTTCACAACTTGGGGTCAAATATGCTTTTTCACAGTCTTTACAGGTGGTACAGCATGAATGGAGTGTTCTGCAACAAGGTGACCAGACTTGCCCTTTGCGACGCTGGGGACAGGGTACAACATCAGCACACATTGACACTTGGAGTGGGATTTTTCCGGCCGCGCAAGAAGAGGGGTGGCAAGAAGAGAGGAAGCGCACAGCAAGATCCCAGAAAACGTGCGTAACGCTCATTTCTCAACCTCACTGGGAGTTTGCAGGCCGGGAGGGAGCTGGATAATCCAGATAAAAGGCAGTCTTTGCCCCTCCAAATAAACAATTTAAAAAGAAATCTGTGTAAAAGAAACTGACATGTAGTTACTTTCATGCAATGCCAAGTTATGGACACTGAATCTGTTATGTAGGGTAACTGATATTGGTGACCTAGGGGGGGTTAATTTGCCACTGAATCTGGTGAAAGGAATGTGAAGCAGCCTACACTGGTTTTGGCTCTGAGTTTTGGGAGAGATTGTCTGTCGCTGCAGTCTAATTCTCTTCCCAAAGGGGGCGCTGGGTATCTTCATTCGGGCCAGTAAACTGCAGCAAGATTAAAGAATGAAGCAGTTCCCTTCCAAATGGTTAAATGCCAATCTTGGGTTTAAAAATTGCAACTTTACTCCGGCTCGCGGGGGAGGAAATGTTGCGAACAATTCCTGCTTTGAAGAAGCTGCGGTCTGGGTCGTGTGAATGTTAACCTAGAACATATTTGTAACAGTCATATCACCCCCTTCACTCTCCGTTAAGTTACAGAGGCCCACAGCAATCATTTTAATAAGCCATTTCTCAGAAATAAAACTTATATTTTAAAAAATCCGCAGTGGTATTGGCAGCTCCCATTTGTATAATTCTCCACTAACTTTAGAATTTGAAGTCAGTTCTTATTTCTAATTTTAAGTGCTGGAAACAAAGTTGGGGCCATAGGTCTTGGTGCTTTTAAGGGATAACTCGTGCCCTTTTTGGGAGGGAGCCTGAGATGTCCCTCAGCCGGTCTAGGCCTATTCTAGGTGACTCCAGTCCCACAGCAGCATGGTTGTTGGTTAACTGCCCTCTGCAAGTGTAGCAGGAGGTAGCAAGAGAGAAAGAGTTGTATCACACTAGGGCAGTTAGAGATGGAAGACACTTTGCTAACCTTGCCAATCATGTCCAGAATGAGTTCTAAAAACATGATCAGGATTGTGAGGTGGGTGACCTCTGCTTGAAGCACGGGTCCTCCCTCTTTCAACATGTTCACTGCCTGTATTATCTCTCAGCGTTTGCACCAGGTGGTCACAATTTAGCTTTTTCCCGTCTAATACATGCGAGAAATAATTGTCTGAACGTTGATGGCACCTATGTTCAGTTGGCAAGATCTATCTGTCAGCACTGTAACTGTTAACGAAACGAAGGCATGAATTATTCAGCGGGAACAGAGTTGGACATTATCAGGAGCTCAGATGTTTTGTGCCCTCCCCCCCAACAATCACAAGAATATCATTTAATTTTATCAGAAGAACGCAGTCAAAAATCACCAGTTCCCGATCAAATCTTTTGACTGAATTACAAGAAAATCAGGTTTTGTGTTTTCTTTACCATTTAAAACAAATCTCTCTTCCTTTGACAAAATAAGTTTGTTGAAAATGTTCTGAGGTTTTTTAGTTCTGGAGCTTGTGTTCAGTTCTGAAGGCTTAAGAGTTCATGGTGAGGGGCAAAACGTAAAAAAAAATCATAGACTGGCTCCGGCCAGCCGAATATTAACATGAAAATATTGACAGCTGGATCAGAATTATACACAACCCAAACTGGGAAGGACGCTGAAAATCATCCCAGTGGGGCTGAGTTTTATATATTGTCAAGCTGAAACCCTGGACAGGTCCGCTCCAAAACTTCTATCCACTATGTGTATGAAAATGTGCGAATGTGCCGAAAAAATCCTGTTCTATAATAATTGTTGGGTGTTTTAAATATTCGAATTTCTGTGAGTGCGATTCCTAGGCTAACAACCGACGGGGATAAGATAAGATTTCAATTGCGGGAAGATGGAGTTTGGCCAATTATTTGTGGTTGATTCCACATTCGTTAATCGAACCGCAATCATTCCCGAGTTGTATCCAGTTCAGAGAGATCACTGTAATTAAATCTCTCTTTAAATTGATTCACAGCCCTTTAAATGACATTAATGAGGCTTAGCCATGTAGCAGCGCCCAGCCGTATGCTTTGAACAGGGGCCACTATACTGACTGTGGACATTATTTAACCAGAAATAGATCATTTCTGGACAATTTGCCAGCGAATGGTTTATCTTGAGAATATTATAAAGCGATCAAGGTTGGCGGGTGCCTTGTCTGCCTGGCGATTTCTGGATGCTGATAGCGTGCCTACTGTCTCTCTTGGTTTTAAAAAAAAGATTGCTGATGCACAGGGGATGGAGACAGGAGAACTGGCCCCAAAATAACCATCGCGTGTCTGACAGGCAGGTCCTGAAGTGGGAATATTCAAACAGACCTTCTACCAGATTTATCAACAGGAATTGTCAGCCAAACTCAGCTGGAACAAGGCACTGGAGTTAAAGGATTCTCACTGTTGCGTCTTGTAGTTTCGCTAAAATATTATCTGCCGGCTGTCCAGCCCCAGAACTGGAAGCTGCAGTACAAAAATAAAGGGGCAAAGTTTCTATTGTGTCCAACTGTGAATGGGGACAGACATCAGCCCGAGTTTCCTGAAGGAAAGGATGGATGATGGAAACAGTGTGAACATTTAGACTGAGCGGTACTCCCGCAGTTTGATAGGTTTAAGTAATTTTAGGATGGGAGGGGAATCATTAAAGAAACAGTTGGGTTTTGTAAAAGTAATTGCCTCCATAATTCTCCCAGGAACGGGGAGGTTTTAAAATGCAAATGCACTGAAAGAAGGGGAACTTAAATCTCATTCAGAGTTGGAGGCGAATTAGCGTTAGCACTAAACGGGAAGGATAATTCTCCCGCAGTTACAGGATAAGGGTGATCCAGACTTCATTCGACAGAATTGGGACCGACTCACCCAATTGTTTAACTGGGCTGCTTATTTTTTTGGGGGGGGGGGGGTGTTGCAGACTGAGTTTCAGCAACTGACACGAATTAAAAGTTCAGCTTTTAAGATCATGGAGTGGGTTAAAGGGGGAGGCAGCTCCCCAGAGTGAGGGTGCTGATTGCAATCTGGACGAACAGGGGGGTGGAAGGACATTTGGGATTTCTGTTCAGGCCTGTGCAGCAGCTAAAATGCTGGAATATTCCGTCCCATTTCCTGCCTGAAATTCAGCCGGGTTTGGCCTGGCTGCTCTGATTGGACAATGAGCTTCGATTTCCCGGTCTCCGATTGGGTGTTGTGATGCATGTTGAGGGTATGATTGGCTAGTGGCTGTGACAGACAGGTGGAGGGGCTGATGTCCCTCCTCTCGGTGTTCGCTGCTGCAGTTTTAAGTGTACTGAGAGCTCCTCACATCCACTCCAGCTGGTGTGTTTGTGTACACAGACTAGCCGCGGCAGTAGCAGCAATGGGACGGTGGCTCTGGCTATTACTGTGGGACATGTTCTGTACATCACACGGCATCTACTTTCCGCCAAACGAAGGTAAGAGACCAAAACGCCCGGCGCGTCACCACAATTAGAACTGGAATGTCAAACTGATCGCAATGTAACGCGGAGAGAGAGAGAGGGATGGCAAGATCCTGTTTTCAGGATTTAAAGAGATCTTTCGTCTCAAAAAATGTTTTCGCATAAAATCGGGAACACAACGTGTTCCCAAATCGAGCACAGAAACCTATCAGTATGGTATTAACTAGGCAGGGTTATTAAGAGTACATTTTGGCTGGTGCAAGTAGACCTTCCAACATCATCTGCTATTAAACAGGGTCACAGTGATGCGGAGTATGTTTTACTGTTGGGGTTAGTTATACGGAGGGGGAGAGGGGTTAGGCAATGGGGGTTACAGACTGGGGTAGGATTATAGCCGCGAAGGTGTGGATTCACCCATACAAAACAGCAGTTCCTGGAGCACGCTAACGCGCCATCAATATCAGTACTTTAAATAATTCTACCTAGGCATAAACATTTATACAGAGAAAGTCCATGTCTCATTGGGATTAACCGGAGACACCAATTTAGATGATGCGTCCATTTCTAATATGTTCAACCCTGACACATTGTCATGTCGAGGGAGCTGACAAATATCCGTTGATATTAAATAAAAACCTTGACACCTGCCTTTTAAACAATGCTACTTTACAAGTTAATCTAGAGGTGGATGTTTTATTTTGAACATTGGAATTATTTCCAAACTTTGAGAGTTGGGATTGGTGGAGATTGTTGTGGAATTTGACCGATTCCCAACTAATGAAGCGCCAGGGAGTTGGGTTAAACACTTGTCCGACTCGCTAAATTCAAAATGTCTGAGGAAATTAAACTTACCGCTCGCCTTTTAAAAGTCAAACTTAAAGTAACACTGTTTACTGTTAATGTTAGTTCTGACTCATTCTGCTCCATGTATATAATATGTAGAGAAACAGCAAGCTCGAATTCTTTACCGTGTCTGACTCTCCATTGTAAAGGACCAGGTAAGATTTTAATGTGTTTATTGACAACTCAACACGACGCACAGGCCGAGAAATGTTTCGCTTTTCTTGATTCTGCTAAAATACGAAACCCTTTTTCGGGCGAAGTGGAGTTGGTGGGTATTTTATTTTGTGAAATTGAAAAATTAATTAATCTCCCAGTTGCCAGACCTGTACAAATGGACGCTTCGGCATAAATTTCTTGCGCATCCCTTATGTAGATGTTATTGTGTTTCCCAAAGCCAGGCACACAAACACAAAAATCTAGTTTCAGAAAAGTTTTTACTGACGGTATTTATCCCCTGCACAGTTTTATTTCGCAACATTTATCTAGTGCTCTGTTACCCTCCCCTCGATATGAATTTCAAAGTCAGTAACTCCGAGTCTTATTACATATTTACACAATACTGCGAACACCCAGCAGGTTAACTCTGTTTCTCTCTCCACAGATGCTGCCTGACCCGCTGAGTATTTCCAGCATTTTCTCTATCCATTTCAGATTGTGGGTATTCGGTGCCGTTCAATGGACAGAACACGCTCACATTTCGATAAATAAAAGTAATATATGGTTAGAGCGGGGATGGCTTGGGAACCAGTTTTATATTCGGAAAGCTTGCACCTTATTACATTGAAGTTTATTGAAATAAAACGGGCAACGCCATCAAATTAATAAACTGACATTGAGTGGCTAAGCGCTGAAAATATTTATTTTGTTCTGGAACACTAACTCGGCGCTTCCGAGTGAATGACCGAGGTGCAATTTAATTAATGTAAATTCCACATCCTATATCCACTTCAAAATAGAGATTATTTTTCCTTAAATTGAGAAAGACAGTAACATGTACACCACAACAGTTAAGAGTTTGCGCCGGTTAAAGTTTTCTAATTTGAACATTCTCTTTCCCCCCCCCCCCCCCCCCCATTTTCTATAAACAAATGCTTCGACTCAATTTCAACCCCAATAATTCAATTACATTTGCAGAACTCTATTGTAATAATCCAGTCTGCCCCGTGTGATAAACTGGTCCCAAAGGGACGGGAGTTATACTTCAGTCCGGTCGCTTGAATCGACTTCCCTTCGAAGTTAATCCACCGAAACCGTCGGCCAAGAACTGAAGTGGGATGCGTGTTAGCCCACAGCCTAGGTGATAAAATGCGGGATTTAACCTGCACTATTATCTCCCAACTTTCTTTCACACCAGTATTTCCCAGGCAAGATCCTGTTAAAATGGTGAGGCTACAATGAAATTAATCTGATGGCGTAAATTCTAGAAGTGTCTCTTTTCCCCTCTGTTTCTCTCACTAGATGATTTACCGCTCACCTGACTTTTGTCCCTGGGTCTATTTAATCCCGTTTAGAGATTTCAGGAGTTGGACTTTAACCCGCGTTAAGTGGCCAATACGATTAAAGTTACTGAACGAGAATGGACACAGAATATTCATCACAAAGGAAGGTGTATCAAAAACACTAATTAACACATTGACTAAGAGCGGAGCGGGCAATGAGAAGAGAGATCACATTACTTAGTCATTATATATCCTGTAATTATCTTAGTGGAATTACTGCAAATGACCTTTAAGATTATATTAACATGCAACACAATTCACAAACTCAATTGTAACCAATAAACCATTAGATAAATCATGTTAGGCCATGTTTAAACTGTAGTATACTTGTACTAACACAAATCACTGATTCTAAACCTTGTGACAAGATATTAAAGACTCAATATCGAATATATAAAAGGGGGGCTGAAAAATACAGAATGGTGGTTTGTTACAGAATGAGGCCGTTCGTCCCAGTGCAGTTTGAGAGCCATCCGATTTATCCCAGCTCCCTTCCCGCCAACGCTATTCTTCCATTTCCATTTTGAAAGTTCCTGTTGAATCCGCCCTTTCAGACCATAGCAATCCCAGAGTATAAAATATTCCAACATCCGATTGCAGTTTTAAATCCGCCTTCTGTTCGCCCAAAATTTGTGGATTTTTTGAACCCGAATCGAATCTAAACTTGTCCCGCGCCAAAGAAAACAATCCCAATTCAGTTCATTCTCTCTACAGGTCAACACCTGAGTGGGTGGGTGCTGACAGGTCACTAGCTTGGCTATTGCTAGATGCCAATTAGTTAAAACTAGTTTGGACTAATTGGCATCTAGTGTTTCCTATACCTTTTAGCTTTGACAAAGGGTCATCTGGACTCGAAACGTCAGCTTTTTCTCTCCTTACAGATGCTGCCAGACCCGCTGAGATTTTCCAGCGTTTTCTCTTTTGGTTTCAGATTCCAGCATTCGCAGTAATTTGTTTTATTATTTTATGGGCTAATTGGCATTAGCCTGTCCAGCGACAGACACGCGGTGCTGTTCACTTAGACGCAGCGAGCGGATCCGCACATTCACAGCGAGTTCTCGCTCACTCAAATAGCAGTAAATTCACTTTATTTCCCTTATGCCCCGTGACGAAAGCCAGTGGAGATGTTTAAACCCCCGTGTCCGTGTGGCTGAGTTTAAATAATCCACTATCCAAAGTGGATTCATTTTCCTCTGACCCTCCCGTTTCTGGGAATTAGAATCGTAGTTTAGTGTTCCCAATCTGATCTTTCTGATTGTTTCATATCCTTAATCATGCCCCCGGTTGCTATTTAAACTGCAATCACTCTAATTAAACTGTCCCTTAAGCCACTGCCCGAGTACACCATGCTCAGACTGGGCTGGAATCACACGGGTTAGTTACTAATGGCCGCTTGTTTAAAGTACAATTCTCACACCATCACACTCAGGGTTGTAGCTGCCCAGGCTTGGTTTGCTGAGCTGGTCTATCGGGATAGTGAAACAATTAGTCGATTGAATTAGAACTGAGTCTTTTTTTTTCTCTGAATTGGCACTGGCTGATATTATTCCCCTCCTGAAGAAGCATGTTAACTTGTACTGACACACACTGGTCTGTTCATGGGCTGTCCTAGTTTAACAGTAACGCCAAATAAACACTTTAATTAGTAAAAATTGAGAGGGCCTTTAAAGTCAGGCTCCAGTTTATTTTGTCTCAAAACACTAGAATTAAAGAATGACAGAGGAATGCTTAGGATATATAACAGGGAAATAATTTCAGCAATCTCTACCCTCTGTGCAAGAGATCCTTTTTCCCCTTCTGTTTATCCAATTTTCTAGGGGATTTTCACTAACTTCATTGTAGTGTTAATGTAAGCTTACTTGTGACAATAATAAATAAACTTTTTTTCCTTCTCCCTAATCTTGATTCGTACCAACCAGCGGATAACCCTTTCCCTCCATTTTTAGTATTTGCCGAATGCTGACAAATAAAGCATTCCTATCCAAAACAGTACAGGGAGCAGGTTTAAAAACTAAAAATTCCACACGCTGGACTGCGAGCAGGTTCCGCGTACAAGTCCGACTCCAGTACCAAAGCTCACTCTAATCTAAATGAAGGCATCTTCAGCTTGGAACCAAGGACACACATCCCTGTGGGCGCTGGAATCGGGAAATCTTTACCCCTGCCCCCCTAATCCTCTTCCCCGCCCCCCCAAGTTTAAATTCAAGTTTAGCAAAAAGGTTTTGCGTTTCCCAGTCCTGTGCGGGACAGGTGGCCAAAAACAAGCGTTCGTTGGGCTGGAGCGACATGTTTCGGAGCTGGAGCGCGGACAATTCACATGGACCTGTGCAAGGTCCGCACGCCCTCCATTTGTGCTAATACAAAGTTTGAGGGGTGGGGGTGGAAGTTCCAGTCTGTCCCTGGTGTCAATTCACCCACTCAGTCGCCTCTCCCTCTGTTGGTGAATCTGTTGGTGTGGGGCTTATTCGCATGAGATGACATTTTTAAAGTTTTATTTATCAGTGTCACAAGCCGGCTTACACTAACACTGCAAAGAGGTTACTGTGAAAATCCCCTGGTCGCCACACTCCGGTGCCTGTTCAGGTACACTAAGGGAGAATTTAGCATGGCCAATGCACCTAACCAGCACGTCTTTGGATTGTGGGAGGAAACCAGAGCACCTGGAGGAAACCGGCACAGGGAGAATGTGCAGACTCCACACTGACAGTGACTCAAGCTGGGAATCGAACCTGGATCCCTGGCACTGTGAGGTAGCAGTGCTAACCACTGTGCCGCCACTGTGCCTATTCTTGCTGTTTCAACTTGACCATTTATGAGCCTGTTTATTGTCGCATGTATAAATTATTGTTTAAATGCAAATTATTGCAGCGATTTTCCAGCATTTTCTCTTTTGTTTATAAATTATTGTTCTGCCTTGTAACATTATCAAGCAATGAGGGGACACCGATTTAAAGTGATTTGAGAACCAAGCAAATGTGATGTGAGAAAAAAACATTTCCACCCAGTGAGTGGTTGGGGTCTGGAATGCACTGCCTGGAAGTGTGGTGGGGGCAGGTTCAATTGAGGCATTCAAGGTGGCACAGTGGTTAGCACTGCTGCTTCACAACACCAGGGACCCAGGTTCGATTCCCGGCTTGGGTGACTGTGCGGACTCCACACATTCTTCCCGTGTCTGTGTGGGTTTTCCCCGGGTGTTCCGGTTTCCTCCCACAGTTGGAAAGACATGCTGGTTAGGTGCATTGGCCATGCTAAATTCTCCCTCCGTGAACCTGAACAGGCGCCGGAGTGTGGCGACTAGGAGATTTTCACAGTAACTTCATTGCAGTGTTAAGGTAAACCTATTGTGACACTAATAAATAAACTTTAAATGTATGAATTGTTGTTCCCTCTTGTAAAAGGATCGAGAATGAGGGCAGACAATTAAAGTGATTTGCAGAAGAAGCAATTGTGATGTGAGAGTGAACATTTTCAGACGGCGAGTGGTTTGGGTCTGGAATGTTCTGCCTAGAAGTGTGGTGAAGACAGGTTCAATCGAGGCATTAGATGTTTCTATTCAAATAATCAATGTGCAGGGGTACTGGGAAAAAGTCATGATGCTTGTTTGGAGAGTTAGTGCAGACATAGGTCAAATGGCCGCCTTTGTGCATAATTCTGTGATAAATTATACGTGCTCATCATTTTTTTCACAATTATGTACGTGGAATGTAAAGAACAAAACTAATTCGGTCCAACGGATAAATGCTGGAGTTTAAATTCTACGTTAACTTCCTCCCACTGTAGATTCTTGATCCCTCCTCATCCCTCTCCCATTCACTGTACCCTCTTGTCCACATTAACCACGGGGGAAGGATTAGGTTGTCTGTCTGAGGGGGGGGAACCTAATGGAAGTGTATAAAATAATGAGGGGTTTGGAGAGAGTGACTGGGAAGGTGCTATCCACCTCTTCCCCTTTTGAGGGGTCTGTAACCAGGCACAATGGATTTGGTATAAAAAGTGAGAGGGGTTTTGTGGGGGAATATTTTCACTCGGAAGGGTGGTTGGGGTCTGACACTCACTGCCTGAACAAAGGGAGGGGAGAGGGAGACAGAAGCCCTGATATTTTAAAATCTCTTGAATATGCTCGAGAAGTGCCGCAACGGACAAAGCCGGTGGAAAATGAGTTAGCCTGGATGAGCCGGCACAGACATGATGGGCTGAATGGCCTTGTTCTAAGCTGAAAGTTTCCATAATTCAAACCTCGCATTAATACTTTCTGCTCCAATCACTACAGCAGTTAATGAAATTCACTTTCTCTCCACTCTCTGGGTGTAGCAGTGTAAACTGGTGATATTCAGCTGACAACTCCTTAGACTGCTCCATTTTATTCATCGCTTCAAGAGACAAATGCAACATTTTCAAAGATATCACTCGCTTTACATCCATTCTAGATCTATTCCCGCAAAACAAAATGTTCCTTTGGACCATCTATTTGAATGTTTATGTTAGATTATTATAACTATAGTGGAATATTTTGAGGATTGATATTTTCATTTACTTTCTAATGTTTTTTGAGATTTCCAATTTATCTTGTATAATGGAGAGAATTTCTCTTGTGAAAATCTTAAATTCAGTCTGGGAGTTAGCGACACACAGAAGCACAATGCACCTTGCCAAATGGTACAAAAGAGACGATAGTGAATCAATCCCTCATTGTACACTCAGGCCGGCTCCATCTTCTATTGAAGTCAATGAAAATCAGATGGGATGTAAATCGGGCAGGTTTTTCATAAATCAAACAGTCAAATCCCCATCACTGATCTTGTATTCCTCGCTCCAATACCCTGACAGCAACAGGAAGCAACTGGATTTAATGCAACAGATTAAATCGGGGGTGCTGGGGACCTTTTGAATCCTCACCTTTTCTTCTGTCACCTGGAGTCCCTTCAGGAGTCAGCATGAGACTGGTACCTTTACACTGACCAATACTTGCTAGTTTTATGTCTCCCATTGGTCGGGAAAACAATCCAGTCACTGTCCGAATGGAATACAAAGAGTGGTCAGGATAATAGGCTCCAAGCTAGGCTGTCACAGTGGTTAGCACTGCTGCCTCAACGCCAAGGACCTAGGTTCCTTTCCTGCCTTGGGTTACTGTCTGTGCGGAATCTGCACATTCTCCCCATGTCTGCGTGAGTTTCCTCAGGATACTCTGATTTCCTCCCACAGTCCGAAGAGATGTGCTGGTTAGGTGCATTGTCCATGCTAAATTCTCCCTCAGTGTACCCGAACAGGCGCCAGAGTGTGATGACTGGGGAATTTTACAGTAACTTAATTGCAGTGTTAATGTAAGCCTACTTGTGACACTAATAAATAAACTAAACTTTAAACTACCGTTCCAAAGTTTAATGTTGATATTCTAAAGGTTAACAAGCAGCCTTAAGCTGAAACAGTCACTGAAATGCAGTGCAAAATCACTTTTTGTATTGAGCCTAACTCTATACGAGAACTCGCCTAGATAAATATGACTGGACTTTTCAAATATTTCGAAGCTCAGGGAAGTTAATCCTCACTGAACATCACTAAATCAAATTATTTGACCATTTCTGTTTATGGGACCTTCTTGTTCATAAACTGGCAGCCACGTTTCTTACATGAGTGGCACGGTGACAAAGTGGTTAGCACTGCTGCCAGGGACACAGGTTTGATTCTGGCCTTGAGTGACTGTATGGATTTTGCATGTTCTACCCATGTCTGCGTGGGTTTCCTCCTGATGCTCTAGTTAGAAGGGTTATCGGGGTAAATGCAGGGAGTTACAAGGATGGCGGGGGGGTGGTGTTGGGCCTGGGTAAGATACTCGGAAAGTCATTGGCGACTCGATGGGCTGAATGGCCTCTTCCAGCCCTGTTGGGATTCTATGATTTTATAACAGCACTGGCTAAATTACATAGTGCTTTGAACTGGAGTGGTGGTGTAGCGGTGTTGTCACCGGGCTAGAGACCCAGAATAATGCTCTGAGGACCCGGGTTCGAGTCCCACCACGGCAGATGGTGAAATTTGAATTCAATAAAAGTCCTAAATTTAAAAGTCTATTGATGATCAAAAATGTCAATTGTCATAAAAACCTATCTGGTTCACTAATGTCCTTTTGGGGACAGAAATCTGCTGTCCTGACCTGGTCTGGCCTACATATGATCCAGTAAGAAGTTTAACAACACCAGGTTAAAGTCCAACAGGTTTATTTGGTAGCAAAAGCCACAAGCTTTCGGAGCCTTTAAGACTTTAACCTGGTGTTGTTAAACTTCTTATTGTGTTTACCCCAGTCCAACGCCGGCATCTCCACATCATGACTACATATGATCAACAACAATGTGGTTAACTCTTAATTCCCCCTGCAAGGGCAATTAGGAATGGGCAATAAATGCTGGCCCAGCCAGTGACGCCCACATCCCAAAAATGGACAACAGATCTGGCAGCATCCGTGGAGGGAGAGACTGGCTATTTTCAGTTCTTCACAGGTGCTCCAGATCTGTTGATATTTTCAGCTTTTATTCCAGAATTTTTTTGGCATCCGCAGTATTTTGCTTTAGTTTTATTTGGATTTTCTGTGGTTGTCAAAGGTGCTATATCAATGCAAGTCCTCCCCTTTCCCTTTTACACTAATATATTCCTTGCATCAGTGGCCCCTCCAACCCCCATGTACCCCTCAGGGTTTATTTAGTCTTTTTGTCAATCTAAAAATGCCCTGGCAAATAGAGCTGAGTACTTGGTGGATTAAACCTGGCCAGGTATTTGCATCAATATCTGCTATTCTCCAACTTTAGATACTTCCAGATTAATATGGGGGGATTTTACTGTTAATCAAATGGAGTGTGTAACTCCTAACCTGCCCACAGAATCAAACAATTCACTCAGTCTGCTTATGTTGTCTACCCTGAGTACAGAAAATGCTATGCAGTTGTGTTAGCTTACGCTGGGGTAATCTTACAAAGCAGAGAGGCATCTCTCAGGTGTGAAATAATAATCTGGAGACGGATAATTCTTTCAAAAGGACTCGGTGAATTTTAAAGTTGATGGAAATATGTTTGCCTTACAGTGAGGTAATTTTAGTTTAACTTGGTGGTAATTTCTTTTAAAATTTTCATTTATTACTGTAGACTGGCTCGGATGCTATGTCAAGTGAGTTCTTAATTTTTTAAAGTAAGCCCTTATGTACACTAATAGACCTTTGTATAAAAATGTTCTACATAAAGGCAGAATTTGTATCAATATATTTTATATAAGGGCAAAAGATTCTTTTCATGCTATAAGCTGTACATGAGAAAAATTCTTCTATATTTCAGTTAATCTGCTAGATACAGCATCAATACAAGGAGATTGGGGGTGGCTGACTTATCCTCACAATGGGGTAAGTGACTTCACTGCAAACAAGCTCATTGATTTAATAGAAGGATTTTTATTTATAATATGCAAACTGTGTCAGAAGTTTAAGTGGTTATAAATCTGTATCGACTGTGATTGTATGATTCTCTTCAGTCCAACCTTGCTTTAAGTGATGAAATACTTACCCTTGATCTGTTAATCGGTCTGAAGTTAGAAGTCATACAGTTAGTTTCACTTGCGGGATGCTTTTATTGAACTTTGTGGTGATTTTCCTGAATTCCTGTTCTTACTCTTGGGTTATTGCTGTTGAGACACATCGGGGATAGGGCTTGGGTGGGATTGTGGTCGGTGCAGACTCGATGGGCCGAATGGCCTCCTTCTGCACTGTAGGGTTTCTATGATTTCTATCACTGATGAGATACTGAATTGTTGTGTTTGATAGATTATGGGGAAGAAATTAGTTTGCGACATTCTTTTATGATATCAATGAGGGATGTTACATTGTGTGCGGCAGGTAATTTCCTAGGGCACTGCCTGCCCCCAGGGACTCGATGTGAATCTGTGTAGTGCTGGTAGAAGTGGCATTAGGTGAACACAATTATGTCCCAGGGAGTTATAAACACACAAGAATTATGGTCCAAAGTGAATCTTCTTAACTGGGTTTAATTTTGTAGCACTGGTTTTTAACAACTTCATTTTACACTACATTGAAATGTAACTGGTTTTATTAACTTCTCATAATTCAATTAGTCTGCTAGCTGCCTGTGCTTAGACGAGTGTACATCAGAATTCTGCTCTAGCCAATATGGTGAAACATCGTTCGGAGTGTCTGATACCTGTGTGGCCAACGGTTGTACAATTCATTCTGATTTTTCCATTCCTCTCTTCCCTCTCCCACCATCAAACTTATTCCCACTTCAATGTAAGTCATCATCTGCCCAAGTGAGAATTCACTTAATTCAAGCTCGAGTCCAATTGCAGAGACACACGCCCACTACTCTTTGGCATCCCACATTCCATCTGCTGGAGCTACTGATCTAATCAGAGCTGCAACATATTTTAATGAATAATATCTTTATCGCATCACTTGGAAATCCAAAGGACTTGAGCATTATCTGCCATTTGGTCCAATTCCAGAGAAGAGCAATTTTGAAAGGTAAGAAGTGAAGGGTGGGATGTCAAGCTTGGTGAATCCGCACTGAGGCATAACATAGGAAAGTACTTTATAATTCTCACCCACAACATTTATGGAGCCTCAAACACTATCAGTACAAAGCCAGTTCAATTATTCAAAACTGTTCAGAATAAGAAAATATTACTTGTGGTTTTCCAAAAGATTTTGTCAAATACAACTGCTACAGTGGCCTCCTAAGACTGTGAAATTTGCATCAAGTCTTTTTTTATTCATTCATGGGATGTGGGCATTGTTGGCTATGCCAGCATTTATGCCCATCTTGAATTGTCCTTGAGAAAATGGTGGTGATCTGTCTTCTTGAATCGCTGCAGTTATTGTGGTTGTAGGTACACCCACAGTGCTGTTAGGGATGGAGTTCCAGGAATTTGACTCAGCCACAGTGATACATTTCTAATTCAGGATGGCGAGTGACTTGGAAGGGAACTTCCCAGTGGTGGTGGTGGTCCCACGTATCTGCTGTCTTTTCTTTCTAGATGGTAGAGATCGTGGGTTTGGAAGGTGCTGCCTAAGGAGCCTTGGTGAGATCCTGCTGTGCATTCTTTACATGGTACACATGGCTGCCACAGTGCATGGGATTGAATGTCTGTGGCTGGGGTGCCAATCAAGCAAGCTGCTTTGTCCTGGATGGTGTTAAGCTTATTGTTAGAGCTACACTCATCCAGGCAAATGGAGACTATTCCATTACACCCCTGACTTGTGCCCTGTAGATGGTGGACAGGTTTTGGGGAGTCAGGAGCTGAACATCCAAGCCCACGAATTAGGAGCAGGAATAGGCCACTCGGCCCCTCGAGCCTGCTCCACCATTCAATTAGATCATGACTGATTTGATTGTAACCTCAACCCCACATTCCTGCCTACCCCCAATAATCTTTTACCCCCTTGATTACCAAGAATCCATCTAGCCCTGCCTTAAAAATATTCAAAAACTCTCAGTGCCATGCAAGGAACAGAGTTCCAGAAACACTCCAGCACCTGAGGGAAAACCATTATCATCTTTTTTAATGCGTGGCCTCTTATTTTAAAACAGTTCCTCCCTTCCTGCTATTTCTGGGATATTATTTGTGTCCTCTATAGTGATGACTGATGCAAAATACCTGTTTAATTCATTGGCCCACTTTCCATTATCACTTTGCCAGACGCACTTTTTATTGGACCAATGCTCAGTTTGTTTACTTTTATTTAAATATCTATAGGTACCCTTGTTTCTGGCTAGCTTTCTCTCGTATTCTAATCAGTGTGCGTGTGCTCTCCCTCAAACTGAATTTTATATTCAATCATATTATGATTGCTACTACCTATGAGCACCTTCGCTGAGGTTATCAATTAATCCTATTTCATTGCACAATACCCTGTCTAGTATAGCCTGCCCTCTGGCTCCAGAGTGTACTGTTCTAAGAAACTATCTTGAAAACGTGCTATGAGCTCTTCATCTTTGCTACCTTTGCCCATCTGATTTTTTTTTCTCCAGCCTATATATAGATTAAAATACTCATTATTATCGCCATACCTTTCCGACAAGCTCTCATAATCCCTTTTATATTCTAACTTGCCACGTAGTTACAATTGAGGACCTGATCATTTCTCATGTCATCCCAAACCACGTCTACATCCTGGTTACCTCTTGGTAACTTTCCCCCACCATAATGTTTTACAGTGTCTGCAGCACAGTCTCCAGCTCAATGTCTCAATGTTCCTCTGAACCAAAGACCGTCAAGCCACAAACACTGCAGACTCTGCAGTTACTCTCCGCAGAGTTCCCAGCCTGTAATGAGTTAGCTGGTGTTTTTTTTTGTTCATCCAAGGGATGTTAGCTTCACTGTTTAGGCCTGTATGCATTGTTCATCCCTTAACTGCTGTAGTTCTTCAGGTGTAGGTGCACACACAGTGCTGTAAGGGAGGGAATTCCAGGATTTTAGTGACAGAAATTCAAAATCAGGATGGTGAGTGGCTCAGAGGAGAACTTCCAGGAGATGGTGTTCCATGTATCTGCTGCCCTTGTCTTTCTAGGTGGTCGGGGTCATGAATTTGGAAGGTGCCGTCCAAGGAGCCTTGGTGAGTTGCTGCAATACATCTTGCAGAGTGGAGGATCACTTCTGCCTCTGTTCATCAGTGGTGGTCGAAATGAATGTTTATTGTGGTGGATGGGTTGCTTTGTCCTGGATGGTGTCAAGCTTCTTGAGTGTTGTTAGAGCTGCACTCATCCAGGCAAGTGGGGAGTATTCCATCACACTCCTGACTTACAGGTGGCAATATTGCTGCTAATGGAATGCCAAACCTGTGCAGCTGGCCAAGGTGCATTTCATCTCTGCTGTAGAATTCAGTCTGGTTTCTCCAGATCTCACGGTGTCATTCCAGTATAAATGTCCTTGTATAAATGCACTAGTTGCAACCCAATGTCTTCAGGTATTTTTGTCCATTGAGTGCAACTTTGCATTACTGAACTCGGAGCAATGAAAATGCTTTGAAAACTTCCAAAATGTTTCCAAGAAATATTGGATGTGAAATTTAAAATGTAACTAATTCAGACCAGATTTTGCAGCTCAAAACTGAGCACACAGCACCTCCATGGGTGCCATCAGCAACATCCGAATTGTAGGCAGCCACAATCTGTAACCTCATTGCTTGGCCTATCCCCCACTATTCATTAGCATCAAGCTATTGAATCAATGAAGAGTGCAGGAAGACATGCCACAAGAGCAACATCAGGGATACCTGAAAATGCCCACATCCCGTGAGAAAATAAGATTTCTCATTTTTAAATAATTGTTGCTCTCTCAACTGTCAGTCTGCAGTCTCACACTGAGAGCTTGGGGAGTTATCGAAACTCGGTCCTTGGTCATGCTGTTCTTGTAAATATCCATGACTCTACTTCAAAGAAAAACAGGGGAATTCTCCCTGGTCTGTCCTTCAACCAACATTGTTTCCATAATGATCTAGTTAATACCTCAGTGCTGGAGTTTGCTGTGCACACATTAGTCGCTGTGTTTCCTGCATTGCAAAATTGATTACATTTCGGAAGTACTTCATTGGCCGCAGCGCTCTGCTTACGGTTTTGTAATGGCTTATTTTTAAGAAATGTTCAGTTTACTAGAGTCACAAAGAGCACTTGTCATCTCTCAGTTGGAATTATTTATTCTGGTTGCAAAAGAGGTGCTGCTTATCTCAGAACCAGCTGCAGGAATGCCTTTCACTGAGAACTGTCTAGTGCTCATTTCAACAATTTATTGGCTTAAAGCTGTGTTTCCTTGTTCCATTCTCATAACTTAAAGTAATGTTTTGAGGTTTACCTCTTCCCCATCATTTACTTCTTTATTAGATGTCTCCTTCCTTGGTTAAGGTTTCCACGACTATCTACTCTTTCCCGTCCCTAACACACAAGATTAGCTTACTGTCTGTCTTCTGTATATACACCTGGCATGTGTTCTCATTTCAAACAATTTCAGTGTCGAGATCATAAAAGAAGGCCCTCATTATCATATGTCTGTTCCAGATAGTCACCAGCGATGTCCAAATGTGGCCTGACCCCATATGGACATTGTTTCAAGCCCATTAGGATAAGGGAGATAGCACTAGAAATTGGTGTCCTTTGCACTCATTCTACACCTGAAAAGAATGCATAATGGGGTTCAAGTTTTCTTCTTGCCCCACCCAAAACCTGTATTACGTGGATCTGTACATAGAGTATTATATCATTATGCATGGTCCCACTGCACTGTGTGGCCTCCTTATGTGCACTCATAACACTATAACGCTGAAAGAATTCCGTTGTTGTGTTGAACAGATACAAGACTGTTGGGCATAGGCAGAAGAGTCGCATTGATAACAAAAAATAATCACAGACCAACAAATCATAGGATCCCTACAGTACAGAAGGAGGCCATCTGGCCCATCAAGTCTGTACTGACCACAATCCCACCCAGGTCCTATCCCCATAACTCCATGTATCACCCTAGTCACCCTAACACTAAGGGGCAATTTAGCACGGCCAATCAACCTAACCCACACATCTTCGACTGTGGAGAGAAACCCATGCAGATACGGGGAGAATGTGCAAACTCCACACAGACAGTGACCCAAGCCAGGAATCGAACCCAGGTCCCTGGTGCTGTGGGGCAACAGTGCTAACCACTGTGATGAATGTGTAACATTTTTAAACAAACTGGATTTTAAAAAAAATTCTGTTGCTTATTCTCATCTGGGTAGCCTGGTCGTTTAGCAGCAAATTCACCTCGGAATAGGACCATTTACTAGGGGAAAAAAAATAGATTTTGTGGCATTGAAATGATAGACTTTTATAAAGGAGCAATTGGAGATTTCAAGACCAAGGCAGATAGACCATTGTTAGATCGGAGTATCTAGCAGTAATCCCTCTCACTTTGCTTTGTACTGTACAGGCTACAAACTCATCTGAACATCACTATCTTTTCCGTGGGCAGCTGACATTTAAAAGTCGCTGAATTACAGCCGGGTTTCCTCCGGGTGCTCGGGTTTCCTCCCACACCAAAATGTGTGGGTCAGGTTGATTGGCCATGCTAAATTGCCCCTTGGTGTCATGGGGACTAGCAGGGTAAATATGTGGGATTACAGGGATAGGGCCTGGGTGGGATTGTTGTCAGTGCAGACTCGATGAGCTGAGTGGCTTCCTTTTGCACTGTAGGGATTCTATGGACCTAACTCTCCCCTCACAGGGTGGCACAATGGTTAGCACTGCTGTCTCACAGTGCCAGGGACCTAGGTTCAATTCCTGACTTAGGTCATTTGTCTGTGTGGAGTTTGCATGTTCTCCCTGTGTCTGTTTCCTCCCACAGGTTGATTGCACAAATTAACCCTTGGTGTCCCAGGATGTGATAGGTTAAAGGGATTAGCCAGGTAACTAAGTGGGGATGGGGCCTGGGTGGCATTGGTGTTGGTGCAGACTCAATGGGCTGAATGGCCTCCTTCTGCACTGTAAGGATTCTATGATGTCCCAGTCTCCCTCTCCTATGTCTCCTCATACCTGTCCTATTTGACCTAATTTCAAATCCCAGAGTGGGATTGTTCATATGTCTTTCCCTTCATAAGAATTCTTGTTTGCAGAAGAGCAAATGCACATTGAGAGGAACAGGGAAGATGCACATGGCTTGAAAGTTTAGACTTGGACTATAAAGAATCTTTTAAATCCACTTACCGTATCAGACAGTGAAATATAACTCTCAATTTGCCATTCCATCCATTAACCTAGATAGCTGCAATTAACCTGCAGTTTCCAGGGTGGTATATGCGGCTGAATCAATATTAAAGGTTAATGCTCATTGACCAGGATCAATAAACAAAACTATATCAGAAAGCATTGTCTTTAAGGAAGCATTTGAGGCTAAATCAATTGATCACCATCATCCCAGACTGCATATGTTTATCTGACCATTGGGGGATTTTACCAAACAGATTTGTTTCCCTTCATTATTGTGGGCCTTTCAGGGCTCCAGCTTGGGTCCCTACGCTTTTAAGTGGCGGCACTCTTGAATTTTGCCCTAATTCAGCATCGGTAGCCCACAGGGCCTGTTAGATTTCTAAGTTTTCTCAATACAAAGTTACCAATCTCGCACAGGATTTACCGATTTAAGTGTGCCCAGTTCATTTGGCAATATAGTACAGGATTGTATGGGAAACTGGCCTACTATAAAGATTCAACAGCTATTGTTAACATACTGCTGTAATTCCTTCACACCACATGCTGCAAGCTAAACTGAAAGCTCTTCTGAACAGTGTCTGCTGGTCACATGCTTTACATCCTGGCTTCTTATTCATTGGCAACTTTTCTCTTCAAAGTGATATCACAACAGGCCCCCGTCACTCACTCAGTTCACTCCCTATTCCCCTCATAGGCTAACTGGTTACCAAGGAGTTTTCCTGAGTTGTTCCTCCTCCTGCAATCCCTGACCGATGTACCTAATGTGCTCTTGCCTCCTGCAGCTCAGTCTGAGGCTCGGTATCTGACTCTTTGCCTCATGCACTTCTCTGTGTGTTGCACGTTTCGGGACAGAATTCCCCTTCCCTCCGCCTTGGGGCTCACTGCTCCTTCAATCAGACCTTCAATTTGTTGCACTCTCACTTCTCCAATCAGAGGTTTGCTTTCTCCCAATGTTAGAATCCACTCCAATCACAGCTGTGAGTTTTCCTGCAGACCATTTAGCAGCCATGCAGCTGATACCATAAAGACTGGAGCTCCACTCCCGGGCAGTTCAGAGCTGCAACTCCCATCACTACTTTCTCTTATCAATAAAGCCCTTTTGTTCCTGACAAATTTTGAAATCTTTTGATGACGCTAGAGTGCCGTAACATAAAATATTGGCAATCAGGTGGATCAATTGAATGGCACAGCCTACCTGTGAGTACCCAGTTTAATTGAAGTTTGGAATAGAGGATACCCACTTGAATACCTATTCTGGGTGAATAGACTCAGTTATAATTTAGCGCCAGACCCTGAGGGGCAGTCAAAATAACAGACCCCAGTGTGGCCAGCAAGTCAAGAGGTTTGGAAAGATAGGGGTGGCACAGTGGTTAGCACTACTGCCTCACAGCTCCAGGGATCTGGGTTCGATTCCTGTCTTGGGTCATTGTCTGTGTGGAGTTTGCACACACTCCCCATGTCTGTGTGGGTTTCCTCTGGGTGCTCCGGTTTCCTCCCACAATCCAAAGATGTGCGGGTTAGGTGCAAAGGCCATGCTAAATTGATCCTTGGTGTCCTGGGATGTGTAGATTAGCGGGGTAAATATGTGGGGTTACGGGGATAGGGCCTGGGTGGGATTGTTGTCGGTGCAGACTCGATGGGCCAAATGGCCTCCTTCTGCACTGTAGGGATTCTATGAAAAGTTAAAACAGTGATTACCTTCAGGAGCAAGGAAAGTGAAACTTGAGTAAAAGAAAAACTAGGGGAGGCCTTTTGAAATAAAAGGAAGATATATCCAGCTAGAAGTGAGCTGTGTCTCAGGTTTAAAATTGAGAAATTGAAGGCAGAGATTTGCTGCAGTTCAATAAGTTCAGAAGAAGGGGAAGAAAAACTTCACCAAGAACTACAGCAAATAGAAAATGAGGTGAAAAATTGTGAGCCTAATCTGAATGAGAAGCAGCATCAAAGCTAAGGAAAAGAAATCTCTGAAAAAGGGTGGAAGTAGCTAGGAAATGTATGGTCAGTGAGAAACAGTCCAGCATTCATCAGCAAGCAGTCAAGGAACTGGAGTTAGAGCAGGAAGATGTGAATAAAAGGCAACAAGGGTTGAGAGAAAAAGCACAAGTGGAACTCAGCAACAGAGGTGGTGGCATGGAATGAGAAGGGCCAAGGACATCCCCTGTAATGATGCTATCAGTTTTGGGATGGGTGAGAGAACTACTAGTCTGAGTGAAACACGTCAAGGATATGGAGCTCCTGTGGGACATTCCGTATCATCTCCTACAAGGGACACCATACTGTTGAAGCAGAAATTAGAGCAGGGCTATCATTTACCAGAGTCACTATTGGGAATTTGCTAAAGATCCAATTAGATGGATAGTATTATTACATTCAAGAATATAGGATAAATGCTGGATGATGTGATTAGTGACTGTAGTAACAGTTAGTGTCGGTGCAGACTCGATGGGCTAAAGGGCCTTTTCTGTACTGTACGACTCCTACTACCAGTCGTGGAGAAATTGGCATTCTGCAGAGTGGCAGAAACTGTCCGGTAAGCAACTTCCTTGTTAGTGTAGAGGTTAGTATCCCCGCCTGTCACGTGGGAGACCAGGGTTCAGTTCCCCAATGGGAAACTGCCAAGTTCCATGACAACACGACGGCAGTGTCTGTTTCAGCACAGTGGTTAGCAATGCTGCCTCACAACTCCTCACTCACCTGAAGGAGCGACACTCCGAAAGCTTGTGCTACCAAATAAACCTGTTGGACTTTAAACTGGTGTTGTGAGACTTGTTGCTGTGCTTCACAGCGCCAGGGACCCAGGTTTGATTCTCGTCTTGGGTCACTGTCTGTGTGGAGTTTGCATATTCTCTGCGTGGGTTTCCTGCAGGTGCTCTGGTTTCCGCCCACAGTCCAAAGATGTGCGGGTTAGGTGGATTGGCCATGCTAAATTGCCCCATAGTGTCGGGGGAATAGCAGGGTAAATGCATGGGGTTACGGGGATAGGGCCTGGGTGGGATTGTGGTCAGTGCAGACTCGATGGGCTGAATGGTCTCCTTCTGCACTGTAGGAGTCTATGATTTGAGTGTGCTGAGGAGGACATAGCAGTGGACAAACCTAAAGAGAGAACTAGACAAAGCAGCAATTCCGGCAGAGGAGGAACCTGAGATTAGGTGCCAGAACAAGGTTGCTGAATTGGTCTCACTAGTAGAAATATGCAAGAATTATAACTCGGTGGATGGCAAACGTGCTGAATAAAAACACTGGCTGGGAAGAAGCTTGATCAGATGACCTAAGTATCTGAAATGGAGTGCCTCAACCATTTTCTTCACAAGTGACAAACTGAGATTGTGCCACATCTGTCAAGACATAAGATAATAAATATTGTGATGATGGTATCTGGGTGCAATATAGAGTAAGATGCGTGACAGAGAACAGGATCAACAGTGGATTGGAGAAAGACATAAACCGCAGCGTAAAGTATGTAGTCCTCGGTCAGCGCACAGTCCAGTACAGAACTCGGAAAGCAGCAAGCCTGTGTGGAAGAATCCCATACAAGGCTATATTTGGAACAGTGCATCGTTGAAGCTTTATAGAAGTGTTAGGTTAAAGGCAAGCCTCAAGATCCCTCCATTGAACAATCGCTACATCAATTTACAAATGTCTAATTTGTGTGTATAATGTTTATTTAGAATCTGGGTTGTGTAAATCGATTTTGAGGATGGTATGAGTTAAAGGGGGTGGTATCTGTCTCTCCAAGACAGTACAGCAGAAGAGAGTTACCTGACTTGAAAGACCAATGGAAACCAGAGGGTGGAATCGTCTCACGGGCAGAACCATTTAGCAGACGTGTAGTTAACATTATGAAGACTGGAGCACCACAACTCCTGGACCTACATTTTCCATATCAATAAATACCTTTTGTTCCTGATGAAGTCTGAAGTCTCTTCATGATGCTATGGTGCCACAACATAACAGCGGAATGATGAAGGTGAGATGCAGATCAGCCATGATCTAATTGAATGATACAGCAGGATTGATGGGCTGAATGGCCTTGTGTAATGTTAGTGTACCTTTTTAAGAAAGGGTTTTTTAAAATCATGATCTCTGGAGCTCTCACAGCTTTAGTGTTTCTCATTGCTGCCAAGCTGTCCACCAGATGTCCTTTCATTGCTCCTTAAGTGGCTTAAATGGGGCCTCGTACTTTCTGAGATTATTATTTATGACCCTGCATTGTTAGGAGGAAACCTGGTTGGCTGGTCAGGTGACAGAAGCTTTTTCATTTTCCGTTCTGAGCTGTAGGTTTTAGTTTTAAAAGGGGCATCAAGCTGAGAAGAAGTGTCTCTCTCTCTAGACACTAGAACTTACAAGACTAAGAGTTTTCAATTCTCCAACCAAAGGACTCAATTCCAGTATCACGTCAGCATTAGACTTTGCTGTGTTGAACTTTATTTAAAGAGTTTTTCATGGGATTGGTTTGATTGGAACATCTTAGATATATTTAGAAGTTTCGCAACACCAGGTTAAAGTCCAACAGGTTTATTTGGAACCATGAGCTTTCGGAGTGCTGCTCCTTCATCAGGTGATGTCTGAAAGCTCATGATTCCAAATAAACCTGTTGGACTTTAACCTGGTGTTGGCGAGACTTCTTTCTGTGTCCAACTCCGACATCTCCACATCTTAGATATATTTGTTAAGGGTTTTACATTATTGTAGTTGTTTTGGTTTGTAATTGATCAAAGTTACTGCTAATTTTCTTTCCATACATGTTAACTATATTCTTAAATTTTTCTTTGATAAAAGTTCCCAATAGGTGAATTGAATCATACCTGAAACATTTCATGCTTATCCTAGCCAAATTCAAAGAACAAAGAAACTTACAGCACAGGAACAGGCCCTTCGGCCCTCCAAGCCTGCACCGACCATACTGCCCGACTTAACTAAAACAGTCTACCGTTCCAGGAACCATAATCTCTCCATTCCCATCCTATTCATGTATTTGTCAAGACGCTCCTTAAAAGTCACTATCGTATCTGCTTCCACTACCTCCCCCGGCAGTGAGTTCCAGGTACCCACCAACCTCTGTTTTAAAAAAAAAACTTGCCTCGTACATCTCCTTTAAACCTTGCCCCTCGCATCTTAAACCTGTGCCCCTAGTAATTGACTCTTCCACCCAGGGAAAAAGCTTCTGACTATCCACTCTGTCCATGCCTCTCATAATCTTGTAGACTTCTATCAGGTCGCCCCTCAACCTCCATCGTTCCAGTGAGAACAAACCAAATTTCTCCAACCCCTCCTTGTAGCTAATGTCCTCCATACCAGGCAATGTCCTGGTAAATCTTCTCTATCCTCTCCAAAGCCTCCACATCCTTCTGGTAGTGTGGCGACCAGAATTGCATACTATATTCCAAGTGCAGCCTAACTAAGGTTCTATAAAGCTGCAACATGACTTGACAATTTTTAAACTCAATGCCCTGGCTGATGAAGGCAAGCATGCCGTATGTCTTCTTGACTACCTTCTCCACCTGCATTGCCACTTTCAGTGACCTATGTACTTGTATACCCAGATCTCTCTGCCTATCAATACTCTTAGGGATTCTGCCATTTACTGTATATTTCCTATCTGTATTAGACCTTCCAAAATGCATTCTTGTCACAGCCCTCCATTCAGAAATGCTACCCTCGTCTTCTTTGACTGAGCCAGTTTTGTTTCCACCTTGCTAGCTCACCTCTGATCCCATGCGACTTTACCCTCTGCACCAGTCTGCCATGAATGACCTTGTCAAAGGCTTTACTGAAGTCTATGTAGTCAACATTCACTGCCCTATCCTCATCAATCATCTTCGTCACTTCCTCGAAAAACTCGATCAAGTTATTGAGACATGATCTCCCCTTAACAAAACCATGTTGCCTCTCGTTAATACATCCAAATGGGAGCAAATCCTGTCTCAAAGAATCCTCTGCAATAATTTCCCTACCACTGATGTAAGGCTCACTGGCCTGTAATTCCTGAATTATTCTTGCTACCCTTCTTAAACAAAGGAACAACATTGGCTATTCTCCAATCCTCTGGGACCTCCCTTGTAGCCAGTGAGGATACAAAGATTTCTCTCAAGGCCCCAGTAATTTCCTCTCTTGCCTCTCAGTATTCTGGGGTATATCCCATCAGGCCCTGGGGACTTGTCTACCTTAATGTTTCTCAAGAACCCCAAAACCTCTTCTTTTTGATCTCAACATGACTCAAACTATCTACACACCCTTTCCCAAACTCCTCATCCACCAAGTCCTTCTCTTTAGTGAGTACTGACGCAAAGTACTCATTTAATACCTCGCCTATTTCCTCTGGCTCCACACATAGATTCCCTCCCCTGTCCTTGAGATGGCCAGCCCTCTCCCTGGTTACCCTCTTGCTCTTTATATATGTATAAAAAGCCTTGGGATTTTCCTTAGTCCTGTTGACCAATGATTTTTCGTGACCCCTTTTAGCCCTCCTTACTCCTTGCTTAAGTTTCTTTCTACCTTCCTTGTAAACCACTGCCTTTCCAATGAAAGAACAAGAGAGAGATGTTTATACACTTGTGAAATCCAGCTTATTATCTTGTCACTAATGGAAAAAAAGATGCAAAACGTATGATCCAGGCTGGCTCCGTACAACACTTTGGAGTTTCTGACCTGAACCATAACAATTGTTCTTGTGGACCAAGCTGAAATTAGAAAAAACTCTCCCAGAACAGAAGGCAGCCTTCCTCCAAGTAGTTCCTTCACATACAATTGGAAAAGTGCCATCAAATGTAAATGGTCCCCTGTTTTATTGTCCATTTCTTACACTCCTGTCACTATAAAAGTCTGACTTACTACAGAGAGATTTACTCTGAGAATAAAAACAACAGCATTTGCAGCCAGCTTTGTGGCCACTTAAGGACTTTTTTTCCATTAGTGACAAGATAATAAGTTGGATTTCACAAGTGTATAAAAATCTATCCCTTGTTCTATCGTTGGAAAGGCAGTGGTTTAGAACAAATGTCATATACACAACTTGCTGTGTAATTTCTAAATACAATATGGCAATAGTCCAAAGATGTGTGGGTTAGATTGATTGGCCATGCTAAATTGATCCTAGTGTCAGGGCCATTAGCAGGGTAAATATTTGGGGTTACGGAATAGGGCCTTGGTGGGATTGTGGTCAGTGCAGACTTAATGGGCCGAATGGCCTCCTTCTGCCCTGTAGGGATTGTATGATTCTATGGCATGTGAATTGTCCAGTGAGTATATGAAGTTTATACAAAGAATGAAGTGAATCACTCAACAGGTGCATATCAAAATGAGCTTGGGAATAAATGGAGAAATGAGTTGTAGTATCAGATAAAGGCCAGAATTCTCTGACCTTGCCTGTGGCTGAGCGCCAAATTCTCTGTGCTCACTGGCAGCAGTAGTGAGGCATCGATATTTTATACAAATGTGGATGTCATACTGCTAGCATGAGGAGGAGAGATAAGAATGAGAAAGTTTAGGTTGGAATCAAATTTCTGAGAGTTTGTGTTTCACGTTTGCCATGAAGAAAAAGGTTCAGCGGATGAATAAACCTTCACTGTTTTGAGCCATAGTCTGTGTGTCTAATTGAACATTGGTGTTGGGGCTGATAGAGAAAAAATAAACCTGTTGGACTTTAACCTGGTGTTGTTAAACTTCTTACAATATATGGTCTGTGTATTTTTTCTCTGTATGAGAAAACAGTCCACACTGTTAGAAGCAAAGCTCTCAGTCGCAGCAAAAATAACGGCACAGATTACACACTGTCACTAACAGAAAAATACAGACCTTACACTGTCATTATGGAACAGCACACTGAGGAACAAAGAAAACACAGACCTCAGATGGTCAGTAACAGAAAAACAACACCATTAGTAATCAAAAAACCCAGGTACTGCACTGTCAGCCAAAGATAAAATACAGATGACATACTGTTAGTAACAGAAAAACACAGACCTCCCATTGTCAGTAACTAAGGAAACACAGATATCACACTGTCATCAACAAAGGTAACACATGCCACTGTCAAGAAGTGAAGGTACTGACCTCACAATATCCGTTATGGTGAAAACACGGACTGCATATTATCAGTAATGAAGAAAATACAGATCTTCTAGACTGTCAGCAACTGAAAAAACGCAGACATGACACTGTCGGTAACAGAAAGCAATACAACCCTTACACTGTCACTAACCTGGTGTCGTTAGACTCCTTACTGAGTAACAGAGAAAACGTGGGTGAAATTTTCCTGAAAAAAGTATCATCATGGAGCTTTCTGCGCCAATCCCTCAGGCGCATCGCAATCCTCCCATACTTACTTTTCTGGAAAGTTGGGAGGTTCGCATCGGTACGGAGAGGTGCTGTGCCGAAACATGTCAGCTTCAGATCGCTTGGGCACCATTTCTCAAGGACACCCCAATCTCACAGTGCAATGGGAGACCCCCTACCTCATCCCACCCCACCATGGATATTGCAACGCCTTCCAGTTGGTGGCATTTTCCCCCCACCCCCTCCCTGACCTAGGTTGCTGGATTACTGCATCGGGGCCCTCCCAACATGTCCCCACCCGATCATGACCTCTGACATGCCTCCATCATAACCACCTTCGTGATGCAGCCCTGCATGACCTCAGGCCCCCACACACACACACACACACACACACACAAAAATCCTGGACGCCACTCGGGCCCCATTCCTTTGGATAGTCAGAAGCTTTTTCCCAGGATGGAAGAGTCAATTACAAGGGGGAACAGGTTTAAGGTGTGAGGAGCAAGGTTTAAAGGAGATGTACGAGGCAGATTTTGTTTTACGCAGAGGGAGGTGGGTGCCTGGAACTCGCTGCTGGGGAAGGTAGTGGAAGTGGATATGTTAGTGGCTTTTAAGGGGTCTTGACAAATACATGAAAAGGATGGGAGTAGAGGATATGGTCCCCAGAAGAGTAGGGGTTTTAGTTAAGTCGGGCAGCATGCTCGGTGCAGGTTTGGAGGGCCGAAGGGCCTGTTTCTGTGCTGTAATTTTCTTTTTGTTCTTATGCACTGTTCCAGCACTTCCAGGGTGTCCGTTAGCTATTGCCAAGGTGTCTGGTGAGGAGGGAAATTTGCACCCATTGACCTTACACTGTTATTAACAAAGAAAACACAGACCTCGCACAGTTATAGAGTCATAGAAGTTTACAGCATGGAAACAGGCCCTTCGGCCCAAATTGTCCATGCCACCCTTTTTTTTCAAAACGACTAAGCTAGTACCAATTGCCCATGTTTGGCCCATATCCCTCTATACCCATCTTACCCATGTAACTATCTAACTGCTTTTTAAAAGACAAAATTGTACCCGCCTCTACTACTACCTCTGGTGCTTGTTCCATTCACTCACCACCCTCTGTGTGGAAAAAATGCCCCTCTGGACACTGGACTATCTAGCTGATCTGTGCCCCTCATTATTTTAGAGACCTCTATAAGATCACCCCTCAGCCTCCTACACTCCAGAGAAAAAAGTCCCAGTCTATCCAGCCTCTCCTTATAACTGAAACCATCAAGTCCCGGTAGCATCCTAGTAAATCTTTTCTGCACTCTTTCTAGTTTAATAATATCCTTTCTATAATAGGGCGACCAGAACAGTACACAGTTTTCCAAGTGTGGCCTTACCAATGTCTTGTACAACCTCAAAAAGACGTCCCAACTCCTGTATTCAATGTGCTGACCAATGAAACCAAGCATGCTGAACGCCTTCTTCACCACTCTGTCCACCTGTGACTCCACTTTCAAGGAGCTATGAACCTGTACCCCTAGATCTTTTTGTCCTATAACTCTCCCCAACGCCCTACCACTAACTAAGTCCTGCGCTGGTTCAATCTACCAAAATGCATCACCTCGCATTTATCTAAATTAAACTCCATCTGCCATTTATCAGCCCACTGTCCCAATTGATCAAGATTCTGTTGTAATCCTGGATAACCTCCTTCACTGTCCACTATGCCACCATCAATCAAAGAGAGAAAACATGATATAAAAGCAAATTACTGCGGATGCTGGAATCTGAAATCAAAAGAGAAAATGCTGGAAAATCTCAGCAGGTCTGGCACTATCTGTAGGGAGAGAAAAGAGCTGACATTTCGAATCCAGATGACCCTTTGTCAAAGCTTTGACACAGGGTCATCTGGACTCGAAACATCAGCTCTTTTCTCTCCCTACAGATGGTGCCAAACCTGCTGAGATTTTCCAGCATTTTCTCAAGAGAAAACACACACCTTGTACACTCAGAGAAAACGCAGATGTCACCATGTCAGTCACAGAGAAAACACACACCTTACATGCTGTTAGAAACAGACAAAATGTTGCCTCACACTGTCAAAACATAGAAAATGATGTGGAGATGCCGGCGTTGGACTGGGGTAAACACAGTAAGAGTTTTAACAACACCAGGTTAAAGTCCAATAGGTTTATTTGGTAGCAAATGGCATTTGCTACCAAATAAACCTATTGGACTTTAACCTGGTGTTGTTAAAACTCTTACTGTGGAAAACATAGAAAATATAGAGCTCAGACAGTAATAGATAAAACCAGTCGTGATACCTTTGGTACTGACAGAATAAACACAGGCTTCACATGGTCATCAACAGAGAAAATGCAGACCTCACAATGTCAGTAACAGAGTAAACACAGAGCTCAGACTGCCAGTAACAGTGAAAACACAAACGTCAAACTATTGATAACCGGGAAAACAGAAGCCTCACACTTTTTCAGTCACAGGAAACAGCAGCTTACACTCTCAGTGAAAACATAGACTTCACTTTGTCGGTGACAGGAAAACAGAACCTGACACTGTCAGCAACGACAATAATACAGAATTCACACCAACGGCAACGGGGCAAATTTCGATCTGATACTGTAACAGAGAACACAACCACACACTTTCAGTAACAGAAAACAAACAGTTTTCTCACAGTCTGATACAGAGAAAACACAGGACTCTCACTTTCATTAACTGAAAAACAAAGACCTAGAATCCCTATAGAGCAGAAGGAGGCCGTTTGCCCCATCAAATCTGCACTGACCACAATCTTACCCAGGCCCTATTCCAGTAACTCCACGTTGACCTTGCTAATCCCTTGATATTAGGGTCAATTTAGCACAGCCAGTCAACCTAACCCGCACATCTTTGGACTGCGGGAGGAAACCGGGGCACCGAGAGGAAACCCATGCAGACACGGGGAGAACGTGCAAACTCCACACAAAAGGTGACCCGAGGCCAGATTTGAACCCAGGTCCCTGTCACTGTGAGGCAGCCGAGCTAACCAACACGACACAGACCTGACACTAACAACAAAGGTCACATACGTTACAGTGTCAGTAGCACTGCCCGGGAGCTGGGGGCACTGCCCGGGCATGTCCCTCTCCTCCTGAGGTCTATACTTGCCTTTGTCTCCCTGCCAGGCTCTCTCTCCCCCCCCCCCCCCCCCCCAAGATTAATACCCATTTTTGAATATCAGTTGTAAACCTCAGTTACGCCAGCGAGGGGGGATTTCCTTTCTCGGGGGAACGTTTGGCCTGGAAGCCCTTGAAATACATTTAATTTATTTCAATGCATTATGTCAAAGGCGAGGGATGGGGAAAACCGGAAACAAAACTCAAGCCGGCAAGGATCTCGTTTTCTGATTCTCGTGAGATTTTGCACCCATGCTGCTGTTTGCGCTCTCGGCGAACGTGGGTTCAAACTGAGTAAACACAGATCTCGCAATGTCAATGAAAAAATAGACCGTGCATTGTTGGTGAAATAAAAAGAAACACAGCCTACATTGCCCATAACCGAGAAAACTGGCTTCGCAGTGTCAGTAACAACATAGCAAAACCTCACACTGTCACTAACAAAACACAGACATCTCACTGCCAGTAAGGAAATATGCACAGAACCTACACTGAATACAAAGGAAAAATCTCTCCTCAGAAAGTCACTAATGGTGAAAAGAGATACTTCAAACAGTTGCTAACAGAAAACAAAAACCTTACACTGTCAGTAAGAGCGCAAAGACACACCACATGATGATAGTAATAAAAAAATTACGGACTTCACACTGCCAGTGACCGATAGAACCCAGGACTCTCACCAGTTTTTAAAAAATGAAGCATTCCTCACAATATCACTAATATTGAAAACACAGACACCACACAGTAACAGGGAAGAAACACACTTCATACACTGGCAGTCACAGAGAAAACACAAGACCATAAGACATAGGAGCAGAATTAGGCCACTCGGCCCATCGAGTCTGCTCCGCCATTCAATCATGGCTGATATTTTTCTCATTCCCATTCTCCTGCCTTTTCCCCATAACCCCTGATCCCCTTATTAATCAAGAACCTATCTATCTCTGTCTTAAAGACACTCAATAACCTGGCCTCCACAGCCTTCTGCGACAAACAGTTTCTCAGATTCATCACTCTCTGGCTGAAGAAATTTCTCCTCGTCTCCGTTTTAAAGGATTGTCCCTTTAGCCTGAGGTTGTGCCCTCTGGTTCTAGTTTTTCCTACGAGTAGCAACATTCTCTCCACGTCCATTCTACCAAGGCCTTGCAATATCCTGTAAGTTTCGGTAAGATCCCCCCCTCATCCTTCTAAACTCCAACGAGTACAGACCCAGAGTCCTCAACCTTTCCTTATATAACAAGTTCTTCATTCCAGGGATCATTTTTATGAACCTCCTCTGGACCCCTTCCAAGGCCAGCACATCCTTTCTTAGATACGGGGCCCAAAGCTACTCACAATACTCCAAATGAGAACTGACCAGAGCCTTAAAAAGCCTCAGAAGCTCTTGTATTCTAGCCCTCTCGACATGAATGCTAACATTGCATTTGCCTTCCTAACTGCCGACTGAACCTGCATGTTAACCTTAAGAGAATCTTGAACAATGACTCCCAAGTCCCTTTGTGTTTCTGATTTCCTGAGCATTTCCCCATTTAGAAAATAGTCAATGCCTCCATTCCTCCTTCCAAAGTGCATAACCTCACACTTTTCCACATTGTATTCCATCTGCCACTTCTTTACCCACTCTCCTAACCTGTCCAAGTCCTTCTGCAGCCCCCCTGCTTCCTCGATATTACCTGTCCCTCTACATATCTTTGTATCATCTGCAAACTTAGCAACAGTGCCCTCAGTTCCTTCCTCCAAATCGTTAATGTATATTGTGAAAAGCTGTGGTCCCAGCACCGACCCCTGAGGCACACCACTAGTCACTGCTGCCATCCTGAGAAAGACCCCTTTATCCCCACTCTCTGCCTTCTGCCAGTCAGCCAATCCTCTATCCATGCCAGGATCTTGCCCTTAACACCATGGGCTCTTAACTTATTTAACAGTCTCCTATGCGGCACCTTGTCAAAGGCCTTCTGGAAATCTAAATAAATCATATCTACTGGTTCTCTTTTATTTAAATTCCTTGTTACCTCCTCAAAGAACTCTAACAGATTTGTCAGACATGACCTCCCCTTGACAGAGCCGTGCTGACTCAGTCCTACTTTATCATGCACTTCCAAGTACTCTGCAATCTCATCTTTAATAATGGACTCTCAAATCTTGCCAATGACCGAAGTCAGGCTAACTGGCCTATAATTTCCCGTCTGCTGCCTCCTTCCCTTCTTAAACAGCAGTGTTACATTCGCTACTTTCCAGTCCTCCGATACCCTCCCTGCCTCCAGTGATTCCTGAAAGATCACGACCAATGCCTCCACAATTTCCTCAGCTATCTCTTTTCGAACCCTGTGGTGTAGTCCATCCAGTCCAGGTGATTTATCCACCTTCAGACCTTTCAGTTTCTCCAGAACCTTCTCCTTAGCGATGACCACTACACTCACCTGTGCCCCCTGACTCTCCTGGAGCTCTGGCATCCCACTGGTGATGACCTCATGCTGTCACTAACATAGAAAAAAGAGACATCACTCTGTCATTATCAGTGAAATCAGAGATTTAGCACTGTCAGTAACACCAGAACCACAAACTGTACACTGCCAGTAACAGAAAAAACGCAGACCTCACACTGCCAGTAACAGAAAAAACACAGACCTCACACTCCAGTAACAGAAAAAACACAGACCTCAGACTGCCAGGAACACAGAAAACGCACACCTCATACTGTCAGTAACAAAGAAAACACAGACTTTACACTGTCATTAACAGCGAAAACACAGATTTTACACTGCCAGTGACAGAAAAAACACAGACCTCACATTGCCAGTAATACAGAAAATGCACACCTCATACTGTTAGTAACAAAGAAAACACAACTTTACGCTGTCATTAACAATGAAAACACAGACCATATAATGTCAATAACAAAGAAAATGCAGACCTCACACTGCCAGTGACAGAAAAAACACAGGCCTCACACTGCCAGCAATAGAAAAAACACAGACCTCACACTGCCAGTGACAGAAAAAACAGACCTCAGACTGCCAGGAACACAGAAAACAACTGTCATCACACCATCAATAATAACACAGGGTTCACAGTGTCAGGAAAAGAGAACATACAGACTTGGTACTCTCAGCAACAGAGGAAACACAAACCTTATACTGTCATTAACAAAGCAAACTCAGACCCCAAACTGTCAGTAACAGAGAAAATACAGATCTCACACCTGTAGATCACTTATAATGATCTTATAATGACACTAATAATGAAAACAAACAGCGAAAACGCAGACCCCACACAGCCAGTAACAGCAAAAACAAAGACCTCATTCTATTAGTAACTGTGAAAATGCAGGCACCACACTATCAGTAGCAAACATAAAACACAGACCACACAATGTCGGTAGCAAAGACAACACACACCACACTGTCAGTAACAACACAAAGACAGAGAAAAAACTGTCAGCAACAAAACCACCAACCCCAAACCCTCAGTAACAACGAAAACACAGACTGCACACGGTCATTAACAGTGAAAACACAGACCCCACACTGTCACTAACAGTGAAAACACAGACCCCACACTGTCACTAACAGTGAAAACACAGACCCCACACTGTCACTAACAGCGAAAACACAGACCCCACACTGTCACTAACAGTGAAAACACAGACCCCACACTGTCACTAACAGCGAAAACACAGACCCCACATTGTAAAGCGAACACACACACACACACACACCACTGTAAGTAACAGCGAAAACACAAATGCCACACAGCCAGTAACAGCAAAAACACGGACCACATTCTGTTAGTAACAGTGAAAACACAGACACCACACTGTCATTAGCAAAGATAAAACACAGACCATACAATGTCAGTAGCAAAGAAAACACAGACACCACACTGTCAGTAACAACGCAAACACAGACAAAAAACTGTCAGCAACAAAACCACTGACCCCAAACTCTCAGTAACAACGAAAACACAGACCCCACACTGTAAAAGCGAACACACACACACACACCACTGTAAGTAACAGCCAAAACACAGACCCCACACTGTCAGTAACAGCAAAAACACAAACCCCACACAGCCAGTAACAGCAAAAAACATAGACCTCATTCTGTTAGTAACAGTGAAAACGCAGACACCACACTGTCATTAGCAAAGATAAAACACAGACCGCACAATGTCAACAGCAAAGAAAACACAGACAAAAAACTGTCAGCAACAAAACCACTGACCCCAAATTCTCAGTAACAGTGAAAACACAGACCCCACACTGACAGTAACAGTGAAAACACAGACCCTTGATTGTCAGTAACAGAAAAAACACAGACCCCAAACTGTTGGTAACAGCAAAAATGCAGACCCCACACTGTCAGTAGCAACGAAAACATAGACCCCACACTGTGTCATTTAATAGCAAAAACACGGACCCCACGCTGTCAGTTACAGCGAAAACACCGAACCAACACTGTCGGTAACAAAGAAAACCCAGACCACACTGTATCAACCACAAAGAAAACACAGACCCCACACTGTCAGTAACAGCAAAAACACAGACCCCAAACTGTCAGTAACAGCAAAAATACAGACCACAGACTGTCAATAACAGAGAAAACAGACCCTGCACTGACATTAACAGTGAAAACGCAGGCCATACAGTGTCAGTAACAGCAAAAACCCAGACACCACATTGTAATTAACAGCTGGCAGTATGGGGTCAGTGTTTTCACTGTTACTGACAATCAAGGGTCTGTGTTTTCACTGTTACTGACAGTGCGGGGTAGGTGTTTTTTCTGTTACTGACACTGTGGTGTCTGTGTTTTTGTTGTTACTAACAGAATGAGGTCTGTGTTTTCACTGTTACTGACAGTTTGAATCTGTGTTTTTGTTACTGACATTGAGGAGTCTGTGTTTTCTCTGTTACTGACAGTGTGTGGTCTGTGTTTTCACTGTTACTGACAGTTTGGATGTGTTTTTGTTACTGACATTGAGGAGTTTGTGTTTTCTCTGTTACTGACAGTGTGTGGTCTGTGTTTGCAACAAAGACACAGGCCCCACACTGACAGTAATAGCGAAAACACAGACCCTGCATTGTCAGTAACAAAGAAAACCCACACAACACAGTGTCAGCAGCAAAAAAAAACACAGACCCCACACTGTCAGTAACAAAAACACAAACCCCCCACTGTCAGTTACAGCAAAAACACAGATCCCACACTGTTAGTAACAGTGAAAAGACAAATCCCACACTGTCAGTTACAGCAAAAACACTGACCCAACACTGTCGGTAACAAAGAAAACACAGAGCACAGTGTCAGTAGCAAAGAAAGTACAGACCCCACACTGCCAGTAACAGTGAAAACACAGACCACACACTGAAAGTAACAGCAAAAACAAAGACCATGCGCTGTCTGTAACAGTGAAATCACTGACCCCCAAACAATGTCAGTAACAGTGAAAATGCAGACCCTGCACTGTCAGTAACAAAGAAAGCACAGATCACACACTGTCAGCAACAAAAACACAGACCCCCCACTGTCAATAACAGCAAAATCACAGACCCCACATTGTCAGTAAGAGTGAAAACACAGACCTCACACTGTCATTAACAGTGAAAATGCAGACCACACATTGTCAGCAACAAAAACACAGAGCACCCACTATCAATGACAGAAAAAACACATCCCAGACTGTTGGTAACAGCAAAAACACAGACCCACATTGTCACCAACAGTGACAATACCGATCCCACACTGTCAGTAACAGTGACAACACAGACCCCACATTGTCAGTAACAGCAAAAACACAGACATCACATTGTCAGTAAAGCGAAAACACAGACCCCACACAGTCAGTAACAGTGACAACACAGACACCACATTGTCAGCAACAGTGAAAACACAGACTCCACATTGTCAGTAACAGCAAAAACACAGAGCCCACACTGTAAGTAACAGCAATAGCATAAATCCCATACAATCCGTAACAGCTGAAACACAGGCACCACACTATCAGTAACAAAGAAAACACCAACACCCAACCAGAGTAAAAAAACCCAGACCACACAGTGTCAGTAACAGTGAAAACACAGACCCCACACTGTAAGTAACAGAAAAAACAGCCTCCACAATGTCAGTATCACAAACACAGACCCAACACTGTCAGTAACGGTGAAAGCACAGACCTCATTCTGTTAGTAACAGCGAAAACTCAGACAGCACATTGTCAGTAACAGCAAAAACACAGACCTCACACTGTCAGTTATAGCAAAAGTACAGATCCCACACTTTCAGTAACTCAGAAAACGGAGACTTCACATTGTCAATAACAGCGAAAACACAGACCCCACAATGTCCATAAAAGCGAAATCACAGACCCCACAGTGTCAGCAACAGCAAAAACACAGCTCCCACACTGTCAGTAGCAGTGAGAACACAGACCCCCCAGATTGTCAGTAACAGTGAAAACACAGAGCCCACACTGTCAGTAACAGGAAAACCACAGAGCCCACACTGTAACTAACAGCAAAAACATCGACCCGGCACTGTCAGTAACAGCGAAAACACAAACCCCAAACTGTCAGTAACAGAGAAAACACAGACTCCACACTGTCAGTATCAAAAACACAGACCCAACACTGTCAGTAACAGTGAAAGCACAGACCCCATTCTGTTAGTAACAGCAAAAACACAGACCCCACACAGTCAGTAACAGCAAAAACAGAAACCTCACACTGTCAGTAACAGAAAAAACATAGACCCCACCACTGTCAGTAACAGTGAAATTGCAGACCCCACACTATCAGCAACAAAAATGCAGACCCCTCACAGAAAAAACACAGACCCCACACAGTCACTTATAGCAAAAATGCAGACCCCACACTGTAAGTAATAGCAAAAACACAGACCCCACAATTTCAGTCACAGCAGAAACACAAATCCCACACTGACAGTAGCAGTGAAAACGCAGACCACACATTGTCAGCAACAAAAACACAAAGCCCCCACTGTCAGTGACTGAAAAATCACAGACCCCACAGTGTCAGTAGCAGAGAAAAGACAGAGCCCACATTGTCAGTAACAGGATAACTACATAGCCAACACTGTAACTAACAGAAAAAATGCAGAGCCCACACTGTAACTAACGGAAAATACAGACCCCACGCTGTAAGTAGCAGCAAAAACACAGACCCAAAACTGTCAGTAACAGTGACAACACAGACCATACACTTTCAGTAACTCAGAAAACAGAGACTTCACACTGTCAGTAACAGCGAAAACATGGACCCCACAATGTCCATAAAAGCAAAATCACAGACCCCACAGTGTCAGCAACAGCAAAAACACAGACACTACACTATCAGTAAGAATGAATCCACAGACGCCATTCTGTTAGTAACAGCGAAAACACAGTGTCAGTAGCAGTGAAAACACAAACCCCACACTGTAAGAGCAAAAACACATGCACCAGACTGTCAGTAACAGCGAAAACACAGACCCCACACTGTCAGTAAGAGTGAAAACGCAGACCCCACAGTGTCAGCAACAGCAAAAACACAGCTCCCACACTGTCAGTAGCAGTGAGAACACAGACCCCCAGATTGTCAGTAACAGTGAAAACACAGAGCCTCACTGTCAGTAACAGGAAACCCACAGAGCCCACACTGTAACTAGCAGCAAAAACACTGACCCGACACTGTCAGTAAGAGCGAAAACACCCAAAACCCCAAACTGTCAGTAACAGAGAAAACACAGACACCACACTGTCAGTATCAAAAACACAGACCCAACACTGTCAGTAACAGTGACAACACAGATCCCACACTGTCAGTAACAGCAAAAACACTGATTCGACACTGTCAGTAACAGTGAAAACACAGACCCTGCACTGTCAGTAACAAAGGAAACACAGACCACACACTATCAGCAACAAAAACACAAACCCCCCACTGTCAGTAACAGCACAAACACTGACCCAACACTGTCGGTAACATAGAAAACGCAGACCACACAGTGTTAGTAGCAAATACATACCCCACACTGCCAGTAACAGTGAAAACCCAGACCACACACTGAAAGTAACAGCAAAAACAAAGACCCCGCGCTGTCTGTAACAGTGAAATCACTGACCCCCAAACAATGTCAGTAACAGTGAAAACACAGACCCCACACTGTCAATAACAGCAAAAACACAGACTCCACACCGTCAGTAAGAGTGAAAACACAGACCCCACACTGTCATTAATTATGAAAACGCAGACCACACATTGTCAGCAACAAAAACACAGAGCCACTGTCGGTAACAGCAAAAGCACAGACCCACACTGTCACCAACAGTGACAACACAGATCCCACACTGTCAGTAACAGCGAAAACACAGACCCCACACAGTCAGTAACAGTGACAACTTAGACCCCATACTGTCAGCAACCAAAACACAGACCCTCCCACTGTCGGTAACAACAAAAACGCAGACCCCAGACTTTCAGTAACAGCGAAAACACAGACCCCAGATTGTCAGTAACAGTGAAAACACAGACCCCACACAGTCAGAAACAGGAAAACCACAGAGCCTACACTGTAACTAACAACAAAAACACTGACACCACACTGTCAGTAACGGCGAGAATACAGACCTCATTCTGTGATTAACAGCAAAAACACAGATCACACACTTTCAGTAACACAGAAAGCACAAACTTCACGCTGTCAGTAACAGCAAAAACATAGACCCCACAATGTCCATAAAAGCAAAAATACAGGCACCACACTCTCAGTAACAGCACAAATACAATCCCACACTGTCAGTAAGAGCAAAAACACAGACCCCCAGACTGGCAATAACAGAGAAAACAAAGACTCCACAATGTCAGTATCAAAAACATAGACCCAACACTGTCAGTAACAATGAAACACAGACCACACGCTGTCAGTAACAGTGAAAACACAGACCCCACATTGTCAGTAACAATGAAACACAGACCACACACTGTCAGTAACAGTGAAAACGCAGACCCCACATTGTCAGCAACAGAAACACAAAGCCCCCACTGTCAGTAACAGAAAAAACACTGACCCCAAACTGTCAGTAACAACAAAAGCACAGACCCCACACTGTCAGTAACAGTGAAAACACAGACCCCAGACTGTGAGCAACTGTGAAAACACAGACCCCATACTGTCGTTAACAGGAAAAACACAGACCCCACAATGTCAGTAACAGTGAAAACACAGATCCCACACTGTCAGTAACAGTGAAAACACAGACCCCACACTGTCAGTAACAGCATAAAGATAGACCCCACGCTGTCTGTAGCAGTGAAATCACTGACCCCAAACTGTCAGTAACTGTGAAAATGCAGGCCCCACATTGTCAGCAACAAAAACAAAGACCCCCAACTGTCAGGAACAGAAACAACACAGATCCCAGACTGTCAGTAACAGCAAAAACACAGACTCCACACTGTCAGTACCAGGAAAACTACGGAGCCCACACTGTAAGTAACAGCAAAAGCACAAACCCCACACAGTTCGTAACAGCGAAAACACAGGGCCCACGCTATCAGTAACAAAGAAAACACAGACCACACAGTGAGAGTTAAAAAAAAGACTACACAGTGTCAGTAGCAGTGAAAATACAGACCCCACACTGTAAGTGAGAGCAAAAACACATACACCAGACTGTCAGTAACAGCAAAAACACAGACCCCACAATGTAACTAACAGCAAAAACACAGACCCCACACTGTCAGTAACAGGGAAAATATAGACCCCACACTAAGTAGCAGCAAAAACACAGACCCAAAACTGTCAGTAACAGTGAAAGCACAGACCACATACTTTCAGTAACTCAGAAAACACAGATCCCACACTGTCAGTAACAGGGGAAATATAGACCCCACACTAAGTAGCAGCAAAAACACAGACCCAAAACTGTCAGTAACAGTGAAAGCACAGACCACATATTTTCAGTAACTCAGAAAACACAGACTTCACACTGTCAGTAACAGCGACAACACAGACCCCACATTGTCAGGAACAGTGAAAACACAGCTCCCACACTGTCAGTAACAATGAAAACACAGACCCCACACTGTCAGTAGCAGTGAAAACACAGATGCCAGATTGTCAGTCACAGTGAATACACAGAGCCCACACTGTCAGTAACAGGGAAAATACAGACCCCACACTGTAAGTAGCAGCAAAAACACAGACCCAAAACTGTCGGTAACAGTGAAAACACAGACCACACACTTCCAGTAACTCAGAAAACAGAGACTTCACACGGTCAGTAACAGCAAAATCACAGACCCCACACTGTCAGTAACAGCGAAAATGCAGAACCCACACTGTCAGTAACAGCAAAAGCACAGATCCCGTGCTATCAGTAACAAAGTAAACACAGACCACATGGTGACAGTTAGCAACAAAACAGACTACAGTGTCAGTAACAGTGAAAACACAGACCCCACATAGTCAGTCACAACAAAAACATGGACCCCAGACTGTCAGTAACAACAAAAGCACAGACCCCACACTGTAATTAGCAGCAAAAACACAGACTCAAAACTGTCAGTAACAGTGAAACACAGACCATCCGCTTTCAGTAACTCAGAAAACACAGACTTCACACTGTCAGTAACAGCGAAAAGACAGACCCCACACTGTCAATAACAGGAAAAACACAGACCCCACACTGTCAGTAATAAAGAAAACACAGACCCACAGTGTCAGAAATAAAGAAAACACAGACCCCACACTGTCAGTAACAGCAAAAACACAGACCCCACACTGTCAGTAACAGCAAATAAACAGACCCCACATTGTCAGTAACAATGAAACATAGACTACACACTGTCAGTAACAGTGAAAATGCAGACCCCACATTGTCAGCAACAAAAACACAAAGCCCCCACTGTCAGTAACAGAAAAAACACAGAACCCAAACTGTCGGTAACAACAAAAGCACAGACCACATGCTGTCATTAACAGTGAAAACACAGACCCCACACTGTCAGTAACAGTGAAAACACGGACCCCACACTGTCAGTAACAGTGAAAGCACAGACCCCGCACTGTCAGTAACAGTGAAAACACGGACCCCACGCTGTCAGTAACAGTGAAAACACAGACCCCGCACTGTCAGTAACAGTGAAAACACGGACCCCACACTGTAAGTAACAGCAAAAGACAGACCCCACGCTGTCTGTAACAGTAAAATCACAGACCCCAGATTGTCAGTAACAGTGAAAGTGCAAACCCTACACTGTCAGTAACAGTGAAAACACAGGCCCCATGCTATCAGTAACAAAGAAAACACAGACCACACAATGACTGTAACAGCAAAAACACAGACACTATACTGTCAGTAACAGCAAAAACACAAATCCCATACTGTCAGTAAGAGTGAAAACACAGACCACACACTTTAAGTAACTCAGAAAACAGAGACTTCACACTGTCAGTAAGAGTGAAAACACAGACCCCATTCTATTAGCAACAGGGAAAACACAAACCCCACACTGTCAGTAGCAGTGAAAACACAAACCCCACACTGTCAGTAGCAGTGAAAATGCAAATGCTGCACTGTGAGTAACATCGAAAAGACAGACCCCACACAGTCAGTAACAGCAAAAGCGCAGACCCCACACTGTCAGTAACAGCAAAAACGCAGACCTCACACTGTCAGTAAGAACAACAACACAAACCCCAAACTGTCAGTCACAGCAAAAACACAAATCCCACACTGTCAGTAACAGTGAAAACACAGGCCACACAATGTCCATAACAGCAAAAACACGGACCCCATGCTATCAGTAACAAAGAAAACACAGACCCCACACTGTCAGTAACAGCAAAAGCACAGATCCCCCACGATCAGTAACAGCGAAAACACGGGCCCCATGCTATCAGTAACAAAGTAAACACAGACCATACAGTGACAGTAACAGCAAAAACACAGATACCATACTGTCAGTAAGAGCAAAAGCACAAATCCCACACAGTCAGTAACAGTGAAAACACAGGCCACACAATGTCCATAACAGCAAAAACACGGGGCCCATGCTATCAGTAACAAAGTAAACACAGACCATACAGTGACAGTAACAGCAAAAACACAGATACCATACTGTCAGTAAGAGCAAAAGCACAAATCCCACACAGTCAGTAACAGTGAAAACACAGGCCACACAATGTCCATAACAGCAAAAACACGGGCCCCATGCTATCAGTAACAAAGAAAACACAGACCACACAGTGACAGTAAGAGCAAAAACACAGATACCATACTGTCAGTAAGAGCAAAAGCACAAACCCCAAACTGTCAGTAAGAGCAAAAACACAAACCCCAAACTGTCAGTAACAGCAAAAACACAAGCTCCAAACTGTCAGTAACAGTAAAAACACAAATCCCACACTCTCAGTAACAGCGAAGATACAGACACCACAATGTCTGTAAAAGTGAAATCACAGACCCCACACTGTCAGTGACAGCGAAAATGCAAACCACACATTGTCAGCAACATCAAAAACACAGGCCCCATGCTATCGGTAACAGGGAAAACACAGACTCCACACTGTAAGTAACAGCAAAAGCACAGATCCCACACTGTCAGTAACAGTGAAAACACAGGCCCCATGCTATCAGTAACAAAGAAAACACAGACTACACAGTGACAGTAACAGCAAAAACACAGACACCATACTGTTAGTAAGAGCACAAACACCAAACTGACAGTAACAGCAAAAACACAAATCCCATACTGTCAGTAACAGCAAACACACAAATCCCATACTGTGAATAACAGCAAAAACACACAAATCCCATACTGTGAATAACAGCAAAAACACACAAATCCCATACTGTCAGTAACAGCAAACACACAAATCCCATACTGTGAATAACAGCAAAAACACAGACCACACACTTTCAGTAACTCAGAAAACAGAGACTTCACACTGTCAGTAACAGTGAAAACACAGACCCCACAATGTCCATAAAAGCGAAATCACAGACCCCACACTGTCAGTAACAGTGAAAACACAGACCATACACTGTCAGTAACAGCAAAAACACAAATCCCACCCTGTCAGTAACAGTTAAAACGCAGATCCCACCCTGTCAGTAACAGCTCCCACAATGTCATTAGCAGTGAAAACACAGACCCCAAATTGTCAGGACCAGTGAAAATGCAAACCCTACACTGTCAGTAACAGCAAAAACAGACCCCACACGGTCACTAACAGCAAAAACACAGATCCCACCCCGTCAGTAACAGCGAAAACTCAGACCCCACCCCGTCAGTAACAGTGAAAAGACAGGCCCCATGCTATCAGTAACAAAGTAAATACAGACCACAGCGACAGTAACTGAAAAACAGACTACATAGTGTCAGTAACAGTGAAAACACAGACCCCACAATGTAAGTAACAGCAAAAACATGGACCCCAGACTGTCAGTAACAATAAAAGCACAGACCCCATACTGTAAGTAGCAGCAAAAACAGACTCAAATCTGTCAGTAACAGTGAAACACAGACCACACACTTTCAGTAACTCAGAAAACACAGACTTCACACTGTCAGTAACAGCGAAAATACAGATGCCACACTGTCAGTATCAAAAACACAGACCCAACACTGTCAGTAACAGTGGAAGTACAGACCCCATTCTGTTAGTAACACAAAAACACAGACCCCACACAGTCAGTAACAGTGGAAACACAGACCCACACTGTCAGCAAAAGTGAATACACAGACACCACAGTGCCAGTAACAGGGGAAACACAGACCCCACACTGTCAGCAACAAAAACACCCTACAGTCAGTAACAACAAAAACTCAGACCCCAGACTTTCAGTAACATTGAAAACACAGACCCCACACTGTCAGTAGCAGTGAAAACATAGACCCCACACTGTCAGCAACAGCAAAGACACAGCTCCCACACTGTCAGTAGCAGTGAAAACACAGACCCCAGATTGTCAGCAACAGTGGAAATGCACACTCCTACACTGTCAGTAACATCAAAAACACAGACCCCACACTGTCAGTAACAGTGAAAAGACAGACCGCACATTGTCAGTAACAGCAAAAACACAGGCCCCATGCTATTAGTAACAAAGAAACATAGAAACCCTACAGTGCAGAAGGAGGCCATTCGGCCCATTGAGTCTGCACCGACCACAATCCCACCCAGGCCCTACCCCCACATTTTTAACCGCTAATCCCTCTAACCTACGCATCCCAGGACACTAAGGGGCAATTTAACATGGCCAATCAACCTAACCCGCACATCTTTGGACTGTGGGAGGAAACCAGAGCACCCGGAGGAAACCCACGCAGACACGAGGAGAATGTGCAAACTCCACACAGACAGTGACCCGAGCCGGGAATCGAACCCGGGACCCTGGAGCTGTGAAGCAGCAGTGCTAACCACTGTGCTACCGTGCCGCCACACAGACCACACAGTGACAGTAACAGCAAAAGCACAAATCCCATACTGCCAGTAACAGCAAAAACACAAATCTCATACTGTTAGTAACAGCAAAAACACAAATCAAACACTGTCAGTAACAGTGAAAACGCAGATTCCACACTGTTAGTAACAGCAAAAAAACAGACCCCAGATTGTCAGTAACAGTGGAAATGCACACTGTTAGTAAAATCAAAAACACAGACCCCACACTGTCACCAATAGCAAAAGCACAGATCCCACCCCGTCAGTAACAGCGAAAACACAGGCCCCATGTTATCAGTAACAAAGAAAACACAGACCACACAGTGACAGTAACAAAAAAAAACAGGACCACACAATGTCAGTAATAGTGAAAATGCAGAGCCCCCACTGTCAGTAACAGAATAAACACAGACCCCAGACTGTCGGTAACAGCAAAACCATAGACCCCACACAGTCAGTTGCAGCAAAAATACAAATACCACACTGTCAGTAATAGTGAAAACACAGATCCCACACGGAGAGTAACAGTGAAAACACAGACCACACATAGTCAGTAACAGTGAAAGCACAGACCATACACTTTCAGTAACTCAGAAAACACAGACTTCAGACTGTCAGTATCAGCAAAAACACAGACCCCACACTCTAATTAACAGCAAAAACTCAGACCCCACACTGTCAGTAAGAGGGAAAACACAGACCCCACAATGTCCATAAAAGTGAAAACACGGACCCCAGACTGTAAGTAACAGTGAAACCACAGACCCCACACTGTCAGCAATAGCAAAAACACAGCTCCCACACTGTCAGTAGCAGTGAAAACATAGCTCCCACACTATCAGTAACAGCAAAAACACAGACCCCACACTGTCAGTAGCAGTGAAAAAGCAGATGCTACAATGTCAGTAACAGCGAAAACACACAGCCCACACTGTAAGTAACAGCAAAAGCACAAACCCCACACAGTCAGTAACAGTGAAAACACAGGCCCCATGCTATCAGTAACAAAGAAAACACAGATCACACAGTGACAGTAACAAAAAAAACAGACCACACGGTGTCAGTAACAGTGAAAACAGAGACCCCAACTCTGTAAGTAACAGAAAAACACAGACCCAAAATGGTCAGTAACAGTGAAAACACAGACCACACATAGTCAGTAATAGCGAAAACACAGACCACACATAGTCAGTAATAGCGAAAATACAGACCACACATAGTCAGTAAAAAGAGAAAACACAGACCCAAAATTGTCAGTATCAGTGAAAACACAGAACCAAAACTGTTGGTAACAGTGAAAACACAGACCACACACTTTCAGTAACAGCAAAAAGACAGAGCCCACAGAGTCAGTAACAGCAAAAACACAGACTCCACGCTATCCATAACAAAGAAAACACAGACCACACAGTGACAGTAACAAAAAAAGAACAGACCACACAGTGTCAGTAACAGTGGAAACACAGACCTCACATAGTCAGTAGCAGTGAAAAAACAGACCCCATGCTGTAATTAAGAGTAAAAACACGGACCCCAGACACAGTAACAGCAAAAACACAGACCCCACAATGTAACTAACAGCAAAAACACAGACCCCGCACTGTCAGTAACAGGAAAAATACAGACCGCACACTGTAAATAGCAGCAAAAACACAGACCCAAAACTGTCATTAACAATGAAAACACAGAACACACAGTGTCAGTAACAGTGAAAACGCAGACCACACACTTTCATTAACTCAGAAAAAACAGACCTCACACTGTCAGTAACAGTGAAAACACAGACCCCACACTGTCAGTAACAGTGAAAACACAGACCCCACACTGTCAGTAACAGTGAAAACACAGGCCCCACACTGTCAGTAACAGTGAAAACACAGACACCACACTGTCAGTAACAGTGAAAACACAGGCCCCACACTGTCAGTAACAGTGAAAACACAGGCCCCACACTGTCAGTAACAGTGAAAACACAGACACCACACTGTCAGTAACAGTGAAAACACAGGCCCCACACTGTCAGTAACAGTGAAAACACAGACACCACACTGTCAGTAACAGTGAAAACACAGGCCCCACACTGTCAGTAACAGTGAAAACACAGGCCCCACACTGTCAGTAACAGTGAACCCCACACTGTCAGTAACAGTGAAAACACAGACACCACACTGTCAGTAACAGTGAAAACACAGACACCACACTGTCAGTAACAGTAAAAACACAGGCCCCACACTGTCAGTAACAGTAAAAACACAGGCCCCACACTGTCAGTAACAGTGAAAACACAGGCCCCACACTGTCAGTAACAGTGAAAACACAGGCCCCACACTGTCAGTAACAGTGAAAACACAGGCCCCACAATATTAGTAACAGTGAAAACACAGACACCACACTGTCAGTAACAGTGAAAACACAGATACTACAATGTCAGTAACAGTGAAAACACAGGCCCCACAATATCAGTAACAGTGAAAACACAGACACCACACTGTCAGTAACAGTGAAAACACAGGCCCCATGCTGTCATTAACATCAACAACACTGACCCCACACTATCAGTTAGAGCACAAACACCAACCCCACACTGTAAGTAACAGCAAAAACACAGATCCCACATGGAGAACACTGACATAGAACATAGAAACATAGAAACCCTACAGTGCAGAAGGAGGCCATTCGGCCCATCGAGTCTGCACCGACCACAATCCCACCCAGGCCCTACCCCCACATATTTACCCGCTAATCCCTCTAACCTACGCATCCCAGGACTCTAAGGGGCAATTTTTAACCTGGCCAATCAACCTAACCCGCACATCTTTGGACTGTGGGAGGAAACCGGAGCACCCGGAGGAAACCCACGCAGACACGAAGAGAATGTGCAAACTCCACACAGACAGTGACCCAAGCCGGGAATCGAATTGACCTCAAAATGTTAGTAACATTGAAAACACAGACCTCACACTGTCAATTGTAGGGATAACACAGGCCGAGCATGGTCAGTAACCAAAAGAATAAAATCTCAAATTGTCAATAGCATTGCTGTCTCACGGTGTCAGGGACCCGGGTTCGATTCCTGGCTTGGGTCACTGTCTGTGCGAGTCTTCGTGTTCTCCCCGTGTCTGCGTGGGTTTCCTCCGGGTGCTCTGGTTTCCTCCCACAGTCCAAAGACGTGCTGGTTAAGTGCATTGGCCGTGCTAAATTCTCCCTCAGTGTACCCGGCCAGGCATTGGAGTGTGGTGACTCGGGGATTTTCACAGTAAATTCATTGCAGTGTTAATGTAAACCTGTTTGTGACACTAATAAATAAACTTAAACAATAATTGAGAAAGCACAGACCACAAACTGTCAGTAACAGGGAAAACACACACTCACATTGTCAGCAACGGGGAACACAGGCATCGTAATGTCAGTAAAATTGAAAGCACAAACATCACACTGTCAGTAGCAGAAAAACTAAGATATCAGATTGTTGGTAATACTGAACGCAGACCTCACACTGAAAGTAATAGTGAAAACACAGCCCTAACACCAGTCAGGAACAGAGAAAACACAAACCACATACTGGCAGTGAAAGAAAAAACACAGACCTGACACTAACAGTGACAGAGAAAACACAGACCACACCCCACCATTAATAGATCAAACACAGACCTCAAAATGTCAGTAACACTGAAAACACAGATCTTACAGAGTGAGTGAAAATTGTCCTCACACTGCCAGTAAGAGAGAAAACACAGACCTCACACTCAGTAATAAAAGAAGCACAGACCTCACAATGTCAATAACATTTAAAAAGCAGACCACAAACTGCCAGGAGCACTGAGGATATAATCAACACACTGTCAGTAACATAGAAGATTCATCTCACGAAGTGAGTGAAAAGAAATCTTTACACTGTCAGTAATAGACAAAACAAATACCTCAAAATGTAAGAAACATTGAAAACACAGACCTCACACTGCCAATAACAGGGAAAACACAGACCTCACACTGCCAATAACAGGGAAAACACAGACCTCACACTGCCAATAACAGGGAAAACACAGACCTCACACTGCCAATAACAGGGAAAACACAGACCTCACACTGCCAATAACAGGGAAAACACAGACCTCACACTGCCAATAACAGGGAAAACACAGACCTCACACTGCCAATAACAGGGAAAACACAGACCTCACACTGCCAATAACAGGGAAAACACAGACCTCACACTGCCAGGAACAGGGAAAACACAGACCTCACACTGCCAGGAACAGGGAAAACACAGACCTCACACTGCCAGGAACAGGGAAAACACAGACCTCACACTGCCAGGAACAGGGAAAACACAGACCTCATATTATCAGTAACAGGGAAACACAGACCTCACACTGTCAGTAACCAGGAAAACACAGACATCGCATTGGGTAGGATTTTCCAGCCACACTCACCCTGAAACCAGAAAATCACCACGAGGTCACCAGATCATAGAAATCATAGAATCCCTACAGTACAGAAAGAGGCCATTCAGCCCATCGAGTCTGCACCGACCACAATCCCACCCAGGCCCTACCCACATATTCCTACATATTTTACCCGCTAATCCCTCTAATCTACGCATCCCAGGACACTGAGGGGCAATTTTTTTTTAGCATGGCCAATCAACCTAACCCGCACATCTTTGGACTGTGGGAGGAAACCGGAGCACCCAGAGGAAACCCACGCAGACACGAGGAGACTGTGCAAACTCCACACAGACAGTGACCCGAGCCGGGAATCGAACCCAGGTCCCTGGAGCTGTGAAGCAGCACTGCTAACCACTGTGCTACCGTGCCGCCCCGATCTTGACCAGAGGCCCTGGTCAAGAAGAAGAATTGAGGAATTGAGTTTAGGAGTCGTGAGATAATGTTGCAGCTATATAGGACCCTGGTCAGACCCCACTTGGAGTACTGACATAGAACATAGAACAGTACAGCACAGTATAGGCACTTTGGCCCACGATGTTGTGCCGAACCTTTTCCGAAACCAAGATCAAGCTATCCCACTCCCTATCATTCTAGTGTGCTCCATGTGCCTATCCAATAACCGCTTGAAAGTTCCTAAAATGTCCGACTCCACTATCACAGCAGGCAGTCCATTCCACACCCCAACCACTCTCTGAGTAAAGAACCTACCTCGTACATCCCTCCTATATCTTCCACCATGAACCTTATAGTTATGCCCCCTAGTAACAGCTACATCCACCCGAGGAAATAGTCTCTGAACGTCCACTCTATCTATCCCCCTCATCATCTTATAAACCTCTATTAAGTCACCTCTCAACCTCCTCCGCTCTAAAGAGAAAAGCCCTAGCTCCCTCAACCTTTCCTCATAAGACCTACCCTCCAAACCAGGCAGCATCCTGGTAAATCTCCTTTGCACTCTTTCCAGTGCTTCCACATCCTTCTTATAGTGAGGTGACCAGAACTGCACACAATATTCCAAATGTGGTCTCACCAAGGTCCTGTACAGTTGCAGCATAACCCCACGGCTCTTAAACTCCAACCCCCTGTTAATAAACGCTAACACACTATAGGCCTTCTTCACAGCTCTATCCACTTGAGCGGCTACCTTCAGAGATCTGTGGATGTGAACCCCAAGATCTCTCTGTTCCTCCACATTCCTCAGAACCCTGCCTTTGACCCTGTAATCCGCATTCAAATTTGTCCTACCAAAATGAATCACCTCGCACTTATCAGGGATAAACTCCATCTGCCATTTTTCGGCCCAGCTTTGCATCCTATCAATGTCTCTTTGCAGCCTACAACAGCCCTCCACCTCATCCACTACTCCACCAATCTTGGTGTCATCAGCAAATTTACTGATCCGCCCTTCAGCCCCCTCCTCCAAGTCATTTATAAAAATCACAAATAGCAGAGGACCCAGCACTGATGCTCAGTTCTGGTCGCCTCATTATCCTGGCGGGAAGGTTTGCTAAGGCTACTGGGGAGTGGGAATCAAAATGAGGTGACTGGGAGAGAGGAGGTCAGCTTAAAAATAAAAGGGACTCGTAGACGGTGTCAGAGGGAGGATAGGCAGGTGACGGAGAAGGGGAGCGCTCAGACCGAAGGGTTGAGATGTGTGTATTTTAACGCAAGGAGCGTAGTGAACAAAATGGATGAGCTTAGAGCATGGATCTCTACTTGGAAGTGTGATGTGGTGGCCATTACAGAGACTTGGTTATCTCAGGGACAGGACTGGATACTTCAAGTGCCGGGTTTCAGATGTTTCAGGATGGACAGGGAAGGAGGCAAAAGGGGTGGGGGAGTGGCACTGTTGATCAGGGATAGTGTCACGGCTGTAGAAAAGATGGATGCCACAGAGGGATTGTCTACGGAATCTCTGTGGGTGGAGGTCCGCAACAGGAAGGGATCAATAACTTTACTGTGTGTTTTCTATAGGCCACCCAATAGTAGCAGGGATGTGGAGGAGCAGATTGGGAAGCAGATCCTGGAGAGATGTGATAATATCAGAGTGGTCGTGATGGGAGATTTTAATTTCCCAAATATCGAGTGGAATATCCCTAGGGTAAGGGGTTTAGATGGGAAGGAGTTTGTTAGGTGTGTTTAGGAGGGCTTCCTGACACAGTATGTAGATAAGCCTACAAGAGGAGAGGCTGTACTTGATTTGATATTAGGGAATGAATCTGGGCAGGTGTCAGATCTCTCAGTGGGAGAGCATTTTGGGGATAGTGATCATAACTCTATCTCCTTTACATTAGCATTGGAGAGAGATAGGATCAGTCAAGCTAGGAAAGTGTTTATTTGGAGTAAGGGCAATTATGAGGCTATTAAGCGGGAAATTAGAGGCATAAATTGGAAGGAGGTTTTCTCAGGGAAATGTACAGAAGAAATGTGGCAAATTTTCAAGGGACATTTGCCTGGAGCTCTGCACAGCAACGTTCCAATGAGACAGGGGAGTTATGGTAGGTTACAGGAACCATGGTGCACGAAAGCTGTAACGAATTTAGTCAAGAAGAAAAGAAAAGCCTACAAAAGGTTCAGGGAGCTAGGTAATGTTAGAAATCTAGAAGAGTATACGACTAGTAGGGAGGAACTTAAGAGGGAAATTAGAAGAGCAAGAAGGGGTCATGAGAAGGCCTTGGCAGACAGGATAAAGGAAAACCCCAAGCCATTCTACAAGTATGTTAAGAGCAAGAAGAAAAGATGTGAAGGAGTAGGACCTATCAAATGTGACGGTGGGAAAGTCTGTATAGAACCAGGGTAGAAATGGCAGAGGTACTCAATGAATACTTTGCTTCAGTATTCACAGTGGAAAAGGATCTTGGTAGTTGCAGTACAGACTTGCAGTGGACTAAGAAGATTGAGCATGTGGACATTAGAGGAGAGGATGTGTTGGAGCTTCTGAAAAGCATCAAGTTAGATAAATCGCCGGGACCGGCTGGGATGTGCCCCAGGTTACTGTGGGAGGCGAGGGAAGAAATTGCTGAGCCTCTGGCGATGATCTTTGCATCATCAATGGAGACGGGAGAGGTTCCGGAGGATTGGAGGATTGCGGATGTGGTTCCATTATTCAAGAAAGGGAGAAGAGATAGCCCAGGAAATTATAGACCAGTGAGTCTAACCTCAATGGTTGGTTAGTTGATGGAGAAGACCCTGAGAGGCAGGATTTATGAACATCTGGAGAGGAATAGTATGATCAGAAATAGCCAGCATGGCTTTGTCCAAGTCAGATCATGCCTTACGAGCCTAATTGAATTTTTTGAAGATGTAACTAGACATATAGACGAGGGAAGAGCGGTAGATGTGGTTTATATGGATTTCAGTAAGGTGTTTGATAAGGTGCCCCATGCAAGGCTTATGGAGAAAGTGAAGGGGCATGGGATACAAGGGGACGTTGCTTTGTGGATTCAGAACTGGCTTGCTCACAGAAGGCTGGTTGTAGATGGGTCTTTTTCAGAGTGGAGGTCGGTCACCAGTGGGGTGCCCCAGGGATCTGTTCTGGGACCCTTGCTCTTTGTGATTTTTATAAATGACCTGGATGAGGAAGTGGAAGGATGGGTTGGCAAGTTTGCTGATGACACAAAGGTTGGAGGTGTTGTGGATAGCGTAGAGGGATGTCAGCAGTTGCAAAGAGACATAGATAAGATGCAAGACTGGGCGGAGAAATGGCAGATGGACTTCAACCCAGATAAGTGAGTGGTGGTTCATTTTGGCAGGTCGAATAGGATGAAAGAATATAATATTAAGGGTAAGATGCTTGGCAGTGTGGAAGATCAGAAGGATCTTGGGGTCCGGGTTCATAGGACACTCAAAGCAGCATCGCAGGTAGAGGCTGTAATTAAGAAGGCGTGTGGAATGCTGGCCTTCATCAATAGAGGAATTGAGTTTAGAAATCGGGAGATAATGCTGCAGCTGTATAGGACCCTGGTCAGACCCCACCTGGAGTACTGTGCCCAGTTCTGGTCGCCTCATTACAGAAAGCATGTGGAAGCCATAGAAAGGGTGCAGAGGAGATTTTCAAAGATGTTGCCTGGATTAGATGGCATGCCTTCTGAGGATAGGTTGAGAGAGCTAGGTCTTTTCTCCTTGGAGAGGCGAAGGATGAGAGGTGACCTGATCGAGGTGTATAAGATGTTGAGAGGTATTGATAGAGTGGATTCTCAGAGGCTTTGACCCAGGGTTGGAATGGTTGCCACAAGAGGTCACAGGTTTAGGGTGCTGGGGAGTAGGTACAGAGGAGATGTTAGGGGTACGTTTTTCACTCAGAGGGTGGTGGGTGCGTGGAATCGGCTGCCAGTAGTGGTGGTGGAGGCGGATTCGATAGGGTATTTTAAGAGACTTTTGGATAAGTTCATGGAAGTTAGTAAGATAGAGGGTTATAGGTAAGCCTAGTAATCGCTAAGGTAGGGAAATATTCGGCACATCTTTGTGGGCTGAAGGGCCTGTATTGTGCTGTAGTTTTTCTATGTTTCTATGTTTTAAGAAAGAGACACATGACATGCATAGGCAGCTGGGGTCAAGTGAATCCCTTGAAGAGTATAGAGGGTGTAGGAGTAGAGTTAAGAGAAAAATCAGGAGGGCTAAAAGGGGACACGAGATTGTTTTGGCAGATAAGGCAAAGGAGAATCCAAAGAGATAGGACAAATACATAAACGGCAAAAGAGTAACAAGGGAGAGACTAGGGCTTCTTAAGGATCAACAAGGTCATCTATGTGCGGATCCACAAGAGATGGGTGAGATCCTAAATGAATATTTCTCATCAGTATTTAATATTGAGAAAAGCATGGATGTTCGGGAACTTGGGGAAATAAATAGTGATGTCGTGAGGAGTGTACATATTACAGAGAAGGAGATGCTGGAAGTCTTAAAGCGCAATCAAGGTAGATAAATCCCCGGGACCTGATGAAGTATACCCCAGGACATTCTGGGAGCTAAGGAGGAAATTGCGGGTCCCCTAGCCGAGATATTTGAACCATCGATAATCACGGGTGAGGTGCCTGAAGATTGGAGAGTGGCAAATATTGTGCCTTTGTTTAAAAAGGGCTGCAGGGAAAAGCCTGGGAACTACAGGCCAGTGAGCCTCACATCTGTGGTAGGTAAATTGTTGGAAGGTATTTTGAGAGACAGGATCTACAGGCATTTAGAGATGCAAGGACTGATTAGGGACAATCATCATGGCTTTGTGAGTGGAAAATCATGTCTCACAAATTTGATTGAGTTTTTTGAAGGGGTAACCAAGAAGGTAGATAAGGGTAGAGCAGCTGATGTTGTCTACATGGACTTTAGCAAGGCCTTTGACAAGGTACCACATAGTAGATTGTTGCACAAGGTTAAATCTCACAAGATCCAGGGTGAGGTATCTAAATGGATACAAAATTGGCTTCTTGACAGAAGCCAGAGGGTGGTTGTAGAGGGTTGTTTTTCAAACTGGAGACCTGTGATCAGCGGTGTGCCTCAGGGATCAGTGCTGGGTCCACTGTTATTTGTCATTTATATTAATGATTTGCATGAGAATATAGGAGGCATGGTTAGTAAGTTTGCAGATGACACCAAGATTGGTGGCATAGTGGGCAGTGAAGAAAGTTATCTCCAATTGCAACGGGATCTTGATCAATTGGGCCAGTGGGCTGATGAATGGCAGATGGAGTTTAATTTAGACAAATGCGAGGTGATGCATTTGGTAGATTGAACCAGGGCAGGACTTACTCAGTTAATGATAGGGCATTGGGGTGTTCATAGCTCCTTGAAAATGGAGTCACAGGTGGACAGAGTGGTGAAGAAGGCATTCGGCATGCTTGGTTTCATCGGTCAGAACATTGAATACAGGAGTTGGGACGTCTTGTTGAAGTTGTACAAGACATTGGTAAGGCCACACTTGGAATACTGTGTGCAATTCTGGTCACCCTATTATAGAAAGGATATTATTAAATTAGAAAGAGTGCAGAAAAGATTTACGAGCATTCTACTGGGACTTGATGGATTGAGTTATAAGGGGAGGCTGGATAGACTGGGACTTTTTTCTCTGGAGCGTAGGAGGCTGAGGGGTGATCTTAGAGAGGTCTTTAAAATTATGAGGGGCATAGATCAGCTAGATAGTCAATATCTTTTCCCAAAGGTAGGGGAGTCTAAAACTAGGGGGTATAGGTTTAAGGTGAGAGGGGAGAGATACAAAAGTGTCCAGAGGGGCAATTTTTTCACACAGAGGGTGGTGAGTGTCTGGAACAAGCTGCCAGAGGTAGTAGTAGAGGCGGGTACAATTTTGTCTTTTAAAAAGCATTTAGTTAGTTACAGGGGTACGATGGGTATAGAGGGATATGGGCCAAATGCAGGAAATTGGGATTAGCTTCGTGGTTTTAAAAAAAAAGGGCGGCATGGACAAGTTGGGCCGAAGGGCCTGTTTCCATGCTGTAAACCTCTATGACTCTATCTTTCCATGGTCCACCCCTCGCCCTCTATGATTCCCATGGCAGGCAGAATGGGAAAATTTGTCCTCTCGTCAGTAATTGAGGAAACACGAACACCACACTGTCAGCAATAGAGAAAAAACAGACGGTCAGTAACAGAAAAAACACTGACCCGACACTCGCAGTAACAGAGAGAATACAGTCCTCACCCTATATGTAACAGAGAAAAAACTGAACTCACATCACCAGTAATCAAGATACGCATCAAGATAGATAAGTCGCCGGGTCCGGATGGGATGTACCCCAGGTTACTGTGGGAGGCGAGGGAAGAGATTGCAGAGCCTCTGGCGATGATCTTTGCGTCGTCGAGGGAGACGGGGGAGGTGCCAGAGGATTGGAGGATTGCGGATGTGGTTCCTATTTTCAAGAAGGGGATTAGGGATAGCCCAGGAAATTACCGACCGGTGAGTCTAACCTCAGTGGTTGGTCAGCTGATGGAGAAGATCCTGAGGGACAAGATGTATGAGCATTTAGAGAGGTTTAGTATTCTCAAGAATACTCAGCATGGTTTTGTCAAAGGCAGATCGTGCCTTACGAGCCTGGTGGAGTTCTTCAAAAATGTGACGAAACACATTGACGAAGGGAAAGTGGTAGATGTGGTTTAAATGGATTTTAGCAAGGCGTTCGATAAGGTCTCCCATGCAAGGCTTCTCGAAAAAGTGAGAGGGCATGGGATCCAAGGGGCTGCTGCCCTGTGGACCCAGAACTGGCTTGCCCAAAGGAGGCAGAGGGTGGGTATAGATGGGTCTTTTTCTAAATGGAGGTCGGTCACCAGTGGTGTGCCCCAGGGATCTGTTCTGGGACCCTTGCTGTTTGTCATTTTCATAAATGACCTGGATGAGGAAGTGAAGGGATGGGTTGGTAAGTTTGCCGATGACACGAAGGTTAGTGGGGTTGTGGATAGTCTGGAGGGATGTCAGAAGTTATAGAAGGACATAGATAGGATGCAAGACTGGGTGGAGAAGTGGCAGATGGACTTCAACCCAGATAAACGTGTAGTGGTCCATTTTGACAGGTCAAAGGGGATGAAGGAGTACAATATAAAGGGAAAGACTCTTAGTACTGTAGAGGATCAGAAGGACCTTGGCATCCGGGTCCATAGGACTCTAAAATCGGCCCCGCAGGTGGAGGAGGTGGTTAAGAAGGCGTATGGTATGCTGGCCTTTATCAATCGAGGGATTGAGTTTAGGAGTCCGGGGATAATGATGCAGCTATATAAGACCCTCGTCAGACCCCACTTGGAGTACTGTGCTCAGTTCTGGTCGCCTCATTACAGGAAGGATGTGGAAACGATTGAAAGGGTGCAGAGGAGATTTACAAGGATGTTGCCTGGATTGAGTGGCATGCCTTATGAGGATAGGCTGAGGGAGCTCGGTCTTTTCTCCTTGGAGAGACGTAGGATGAGAGGAGACCTAATAGAGGTATATAAGATGTTGAGAGGCATAGATCGGGTGGACTCACGGAGGCTTTTTCCCAGGGTGGAAATGTCTGCTACGAGAGGACACAGGTTTAAGGTGCTGGGGGGTAGGTACAGGGGAAATGTTAGGGGGAAGTTTTTCGCACAGGGTGGTGGGCGAGTGGAATCGGCTGCCGTCAGTGGTGGTGGAGGCAAACTCAATAGGGTCTTTTAAGAGACTCCTGGATGAGTACATGGGACTTAATAGGATGGAGGGTTATAGGTAGGTCTAGAAGGTAGGGATATGTTCGGCACAACTTGTGGGACTGAAGGGCCTGTTTTGTGCTGTAGTTTTTCTATGTTTCTAATAGAATCAGAGAATCCTAGAATCATGGAATCCCTAAAGTGCAGAAGGAGGCCATTCGGCCCATCAAGTCTGCACCGACCACAATCGCACACAGGCTCTATCCCCACAACCCCATGCATTTACCCTAGCTAGTCCCCCTGACACTAAGGCGCAATTTAGCATGGCTAATCCACCTAACCCGCACATCTTTGGTGTGTGGGAGGAAACCAGAGTGCCCAGAGGAAACCCATGCAGACACGGGGAGAACGTATAAACGCCACACAGTGACCCAAGCCAGGAATCAAACCCAGGTCCCTGGCACTGTGAGGCAGCAGTGCTAACCACTGTGCCACCATGCCACTGCCAATGGAAAAAACACAGACCTCTCAAAGTTAGTGCGTGGAAACACAGACATCACTGTCAGTAACAGTGAGATCAAATAGCTCACGCATTCAGTGCTACTGAAAACACACACCTCACACTGTATGTAATATGTAAAACACACACCTCACACTATAAGTAATAGAGTAAACACAGACCCCAAAATATCAGTAACATTGAAAACACACCCCCAGTAACAAAGAAAACACAGTAATATAGAACACAGGCCTCCACTGTATGTAACAGAGAAAACACATCTCACATTGTAAGTAATAGAGAAAACACAGACCTTGCACCAGTCCAAAATGGAAAAAAACACCAACCACATTCTGTCAGTAAAAGAACACAGACATGATACAAACCATAACAGTGAGAACGCAGACCTCACACTGTCAGTAACAGAGAAAGAAGTTTAACAACACCAGGTTAAAGTCCAACAGGTTTATTTGGTAGCAAAAGCCACACAACCTTTCGGAGCTCCAAGCCCCTTCTTCAGGTGAGTGGGAATTCTGTTCACAAACAGGGCATATAAAGACACAGACTCAATTTACATGAATAATGGTTGGAATGCGAATACTTACAGCTAATCAAGTCTTGAAGAAACAAACAACATGAGTATTCATGTAAATTGAGTTTGTGTCTTTATATGCCCTGTTTGTGAACAGAATTCCCACTCACCTGAAGAAGGGGCTTGGAGCTCCGAAAGCTTGTGTGGCTTTTGCTACCAAATAAACCTGTTGGACTTTAACCTGGTGTTGTTAAACTTCCTACTGTGTTTACCCTAGTCCAACGCCAGCATCTCCACATCAGGAACAGAGAACGAAGACTTCGCACTGTCAGTAACAGAGAACGCAGACCTCACACTGTCAGTAACAGAGAACGCAGACCTCACACTGTCAGGAACAGAGAACGCAGACTTCGCACTGTCAGTAACAGAGAACGCAGACTTCACACTGTCAGTAACAGAGAACGCAGACTTCGCACTGTCAGTAACAGAGAACGCAGACTTCGCACTGTCAGTAACAGAGAACGCAGACCTCACACTGTCAGTAACAGAGAACGCAGACTTCGCACTGTCAGTAACAGAGAACGCAGACCTCACACTGTCAGGAACAGAGAACGCAGACTTCGCACTGTCAGTAACAGAGAACGCAGACGTCACACTGTCAGTAACAGAGAACGCAGACTTCGCACTGTCAGTAACAGAGAACGCAGACCTCACACTGTCAGTAACAGAGAACGCAGACTTCGCACTGTCAGTAACAGAGAACGCAGACCTCACACTGTCAGTAACAGAGAACGCAGACCTCACACTGTCAGTAACAGAGAACGCAGACCTCACACTGTCAGTAACAGAGAACGCAGACCTCACACTGTCAGTAACAGAGAACGCAGACCTCACCCTGTCAGTAACAGAGAACGCAGACCTCACACTGTCAGTAACAGAGAACGCAGACCTCACACTGTCAGTAACAGAGAACGCAGACTTCGCACTGTCAGTAACAGAGAACGCAGACCTCACACTGTCAGTAACAGAGAACGCAGACCTCACACTGTCAGGAACAGAGAACGCAGACTTCGCACTGTCAGTAACAGAGAACGCAGACTTCGCACTGTCAGTAACAGAGAACGCAGACCTCACACTGTCAGTAACAGAGAACGCAGACCTCACCCTGTCAGGAACAGAGAACGCAGACTTCGCACTGTCAGTAACAGAGAACGCAGACCTCACACTGTCAGGAACAGAGAACGCAGACCTCACACTGTCAGGAACAGAGAACGCAGACCTCACACTGTCAGTAACAGAGAACGCAGACCTCACCCTGTCAGGAACAGAGAACGCAGACTTCGCACTGTCAGGAACAGAGAACGCAGACCTCACACTGTCAGTAACAGAGAACGCAGACCTCACACTGTCAGGAACAGAGAACGCAGACTTCGCACTGTCAGTAACAGAGAACGCAGACCTCACACTGTCAGGAACAGAGAACGCAGACCTCACACTGTCAGGAACAGAGAACGCAGACCTCACACTGTCAGGAACAGAGAACGCAGACCTCACACTGTCAGTAACAGAGAACGCAGACCTCACACTGTCGGTAACAGAGAACGCAGACCTCACACTGTCAGTAACAGAGAACGCAGACTTCGCACTGTCAGTAACAGAGAACGCAGACCTCACACTGTCAGTAACAGAGAACGCAGACCTCACACTGTCAGGAACAGAGAACGCAGACCTCACACTGTCAGGAACAGAGAAGTAAGAAGTCTCACAACATCAGGTTAAAGTCCAACAGGTTTATTTGGTAGCAAATACCGTATTTGCTACCAAATAAACCTGTTGGACTTTAACCTGGTGTTGTGAGACTTCTTACTGTGCTTACCCCAGTCCAACGCCGGCATCTCCACATCAGGAACAGAGAACGTAGACCTCACACTGTCAGTAACAGAGAACGCAGACCTCACACTGTCAGTAACAGAGAACGCAGACCTCACACTGTCAGTAACAGAGAACGCAGACCTCACACTGTCAGTAACACAGAACGCAGACCTCACACTGTCAGGAACAGAGAACGCAGACCTCACCCTGTCAGGAACAGAGAACGCAGACTTTGCACTGTCAGTAACAGAGAACGCAGACCTCACACTGTCAGTAACAGAGAACGCAGACTTCGCACTGTCAGGAACAGAGAACGCAGACTTCGCACTGTCAGGAACAGAGAACGCAGACCTCACACTGTCAGTAACAGGGAACGCAGACTTCGCACTGTCAGTAACAGAGAACGCAGAGCTCACACTGTCAGTAACAGAGAACGCAGACTTCGCACTGTCAGTAACAGAGAACGCAGACTTCGCACTGTCAGTAACAGAGAATGCAGACCTCACACTGTCAGGAACAGAGAACGCAGACCTCACACTGTCAGTAACAGAGAACGCAGACCTCACACTGTCAGTAACAGAGAACGCAGACTTCGCACTGTCAGGAACAGAGAACGCAGACTTCGCACTGTCAGTAACAGAGAACGCAGACCTCACACTGTCAGTAACAGAGAACGCAGACCTCACACTGTCAGTAACAGAGAACGCAGACTTCGCACTGTCAGTAACAGAGAACGCAGACCTCACACTGTCAGTAACAGAGAACGCAGACTTCGCACTGTCAGTAACAGAGAACGCAGACGTCACACTGTCAGTAACAGAGAACGCAGACTTCGCACTGTCAGTAACAGAGAACGCAGACCTCACACTGTCAGTAACAGAGAACGCAGATTTCGCACTGTCAGTAACAGAGAACGCAGACCTCACACTGTCAGTAACAGAGAACGCAGACCTCACACTGTCAGTAACAGAGAACGCAGACCTCACACTGTCAGTAACAGAGAACGCAGACTTCGCACTGTCAGTAACAGAGAACGCAGACCTCACACTGTCAGTAACAGAGAACGCAGACCTCACACTGTCAGGAACAGAGAACGCAGACCTCACACTGTCAGGAACAGAGAAGTAAGAAGTCTCACAACATCAGGTTAAAGTCCAACAGGTTTATTTGGTAGCAAATACCGTATTTGCTACCAAATAAACCTGTTGGACTTTAACCTGGTGTTGTGAGACTTCTTACTGTGCTTACCCCAGTCCAACGCCGGCATCTCCACATCAGGAACAGAGAACGTAGACCTCACACTGTCAGTAACAGAGAACGCAGACCTCACACTGTCAGTAACAGAGAACGCAGACCTCACACTGTCAGTAACAGAGAACGCAGACCTCACACTGTCAGTAACAGAGAACGCAGACCTCACACTGTCAGGAACAGAGAACGCAGACCTCACCCTGTCAGGAACAGAGAACGCAGACTTTGCACTGTCAGTAACAGAGAACGCAGACCTCACACTGTCAGTAACAGAGAACGCAGACTTCGCACTGTCAGGAACAGAGAACGCAGACTTCGCACTGTCAGGAACAGAGAACGCAGACCTCACACTGTCAGTAACAGGGAACGCAGACTTCGCACTGTCAGTAACAGAGAACGCAGAGCTCACACTGTCAGTAACAGAGAACGCAGACTTCGCACTGTCAGTAACAGAGAACGCAGACTTCGCACTGTCAGTAACAGAGAATGCAGACCTCACACTGTCAGGAACAGAGAACGCAGACCTCACACTGTCAGTAACAGAGAACGCAGACCTCACACTGTCAGTAACAGAGAACGCAGACTTCGCACTGTCAGGAACAGAGAACGCAGACTTCGCACTGTCAGTAACAGAGAACGCAGACCTCACACTGTCAGTAACAGAGAACGCAGACCTCACACTGTCAGTAACAGAGAACGCAGACTTCGCACTGTCAGTAACAGAGAACGCAGACCTCACACTGTCAGTAACAGAGAACGCAGACTTCGCACTGTCAGTAACAGAGAACGCAGACGTCACACTGTCAGTAACAGAGAACGCAGACTTCGCACTGTCAGTAACAGAGAACGCAGACCTCACACTGTCAGTAACAGAGAACGCAGACTTCGCACTGTCAGTAACAGAGAACGCAGACCTCACACTGTCAGTAACAGAGAACGCAGACCTCACACTGTCAGTAACAGAGAACGCAGACCTCACACTGTCAGTAACAGAGAACGCAGACCTCACACTGTCAGTAACAGAGAACGCAGACCTCACCCTGTCAGTAACAGAGAACGCAGACCTCACACTGTCAGTAACAGAGAACGCAGACCTCACACTGTCAGTAACAGAGAACGCAGACTTCGCACTGTCAGTAACAGAGAACGCAGACCTCACACTGTCAGTAACAGAGAACGCAGACCTCACACTGTCAGGAACAGAGAACGCAGACTTCGCACTGTCAGTAACAGAGAACGCAGACTTCGCACTGTCAGTAACAGAGAACGCAGACCTCACACTGTCAGTAACAGAGAACGCAGACCTCACCCTGTCAGGAACAGAGAACGCAGACTTCGCACTGTCAGTAACAGAGAACGCAGACCTCACACTGTCAGGAACAGAGAACGCAGACCTCACACTGTCAGGAACAGAGAACGCAGACCTCACACTGTCAGTAACAGAGAACGCAGACCTCACCCTGTCAGGAACAGAGAACGCAGACTTCGCACTGTCAGGAACAGAGAACGCAGACCTCACACTGTCAGTAACAGAGAACGCAGACCTCACACTGTCAGGAACAGAGAACGCAGACTTCGCACTGTCAGTAACAGAGAACGCAGACCTCACACTGTCAGGAACAGAGAACGCAGACCTCACACTGTCAGGAACAGAGAACGCAGACCTCACACTGTCAGGAACAGAGAACGCAGACCTCACACTGTCAGTAACAGAGAACGCAGACCTCACACTGTCGGTAACAGAGAACGCAGACCTCACACTGTCAGTAACAGAGAACGCAGACTTCGCACTGTCAGTAACAGAGAACGCAGACCTCACACTGTCAGTAACAGAGAACGCAGACCTCACACTGTCAGGAACAGAGAACGCAGACCTCACACTGTCAGGAACAGAGAAGTAAGAAGTCTCACAACATCAGGTTAAAGTCCAACAGGTTTATTTGGTAGCAAATACCGTATTTGCTACCAAATAAACCTGTTGGACTTTAACCTGGTGTTGTGAGACTTCTTACTGTGCTTACCCCAGTCCAACGCCGGCATCTCCACATCAGGAACAGAGAACGCAGACCTCACACTGTCAGTAACAGAGAACGCAGACCTCACACTGTCAGTAACAGAGAACGCAGACCTCACACTGTCAGTAACAGAGAACGCAGACCTCACACTGTCAGTAACAGAGAACGCAGACCTCACACTGTCAGGAACAGAGAACGCAGACCTCACCCTGTCAGGAACAGAGAACGCAGACTTTGCACTGTCAGTAACAGAGAACGCAGACCTCACACTGTCAGTAACAGAGAACGCAGACTTCGCACTGTCAGGAACAGAGAACGCAGACTTCGCACTGTCAGGAACAGAGAACGCAGACCTCACACTGTCAGTAACAGGGAACGCAGACTTCGCACTGTCAGTAACAGAGAACGCAGAGCTCACACTGTCAGTAACAGAGAACGCAGACTTCGCACTGTCAGTAACAGAGAATGCAGACCTCACACTGTCAGGAACAGAGAACGCAGACCTCACACTGTCAGTAACAGAGAACGCAGACCTCACACTGTCAGTAACAGAGAACGCAGACTTCGCACTGTCAGTAACAGAGAACGCAGACTTCGCACTGTCAGTAACAGAGAACGCAGACCTCACACTGTCAGTAACAGAGAACGCAGACCTCACACTGTCAGTAACAGAGAACGCAGACTTCGCACTGTCAGTAACAGAGAACGCAGACCTCACACTGTCAGTAACAGAGAACGCAGACCTCACCCTGTCAGGAACAGAGAACGCAGACTTCGCACTGTCAGTAACAGAGAACGCAGACCTCACACTGTCAGTAACAGAGAACGCAGACCTCACCCTGTCAGGAACAGAGAACGCAGACTTCGCACTGTCAGTAACAGAGAACGCAGACCTCACACTGTCAGGAACAGAGAACGCAGACCTCACACTGTCAGGAACAGAGAACGCAGACCTCACACTGTCAGTAACAGAGAACGCAGACCTCACCCTGTCAGGAACAGAGAACGCAGACTTCGCACTGTCAGGAACAGAGAACGCAGACCTCACACTGTCAGGAACAGAGAACGCAGACCTCACACTGTCAGTAACAGAGAACGCAGACCTCACCCTGTCAGGAACAGAGAACGCAGACCTCACACTGTCAGGAACAGAGAAGTAAGAAGTCTCACAACACCAGGTTAAAGTCCAACAGGTTTATTTGGTAGCAAATACCGTATTTGCTACCAAATAAACCTGTTGGACTTTAACCTGGTGTTGTGAGACTTCTTACTGTGCTTACCCCAGTCCAACGCCGGCATCTCCACATCAGGAACAGAGAACGCAGACCTCACACTGTCAGTAACAGAGAACGCAGACCTCACACTGTCAGTAACAGAGAACGCAGACCTCACACTGTCAGTAACAGAGAACGCAGACCTCACACTGTCAGTAACAGAGAACGCAGACCTCACACTGTCAGGAACAGAGAACGCAGACCTCACCCTGTCAGGAACAGAGAACGCAGACTTCGCACTGTCAGTAACAGAGAACGCAGACCTCACACTGTCAGTAACAGAGAACGCAGACTTCGCACTGTCAGGAACAGAGAACGCAGACTTCGCACTGTCAGGAACAGAGAACGCAGACCTCACACTGTCAGTAACAGAGAACGCAGACTTCGCACTGTCAGTAACAGAGAACGCAGACCTCACACTGTCAGTAACAGAGAACGCAGACTTCGCACTGTCAGTAACAGAGAACGCAGACTTCGCACTGTCAGTAACAGAGAACGCAGACCTCACACTGTCAGGAACAGAGAACGCAGACCTCACACTGTCAGTAACAGAGAACGCAGACTTCGCACTGTCAGTAACAGAGAACGCAGACTTCGCACTGTCAGTAACAGAGAACGCAGACCTCACACTGTCAGTAACAGAGAACGCAGACCTCACACTGTCAGTAACAGAGAACGCAGACTTCACACTGTCAGTAACAGAGAACGCAGACTTCGCACTGTCAGTAACAGAGAACGCAGACCTCACACTGTCAGTAACAGAGAACGCAGACCTCACCCTGTCAGGAACAGAGAACGCAGACTTCGCACTGTCAGTAACAGAGAACGCAGACTTCGCACTGTCAGTAACAGAGAACGCAGACCTCACACTGTCAGTAACAGAGAACGCAGACCTCACCCTGTCAGGAACAGAGAACGCAGACTTCGCACTGTCAGTAACAGAGAACGCAGACCTCACACTGTCAGGAACAGAGAACGCAGACCTCACACTGTCAGGAACAGAGAACGCAGACCTCACACTGTCAGTAACAGAGAACGCAGACCTCACCCTGTCAGGAACAGAGAACGCAGACTTCGCACTGTCAGGAACAGAGAACGCAGACCTCACACTGTCAGGAACAGAGAACGCAGACCTCACACTGTCAGTAACAGAGAACGCAGACCTCACCCTGTCAGGAACAGAGAACGCAGACTTCGCACTGTCAGGAACAGAGAACGCAGACTTCGCACTGTCAGTAACAGAGAAAGAAGTTTAACAACACCAGGTTAAAGTCCAACAGGTTTATTTGGTAGCAAAAGCCACACAAGCTTTCGAGGCTCTAACGCAGACCTCACACTGTCAGGAACAGAGAACGCAGACCTCACACTGTCAGTAACAGAGAACGCAGACCTCACACTGTCAGGAACAGAGAACGCAGACCTCACACTGTCAGGAACAGAGAATATGTGGAGATGCCGGCGTTGGACTGGAGTGAACACAGTAAGAAGTCTCACAACACCAGGTTAAAGTCCAACAGGTTTATTTGGCTGCAAATACCATAAGCTTTCGGAGCGCTGCACCTTCGTCAGATGGAGTGGAAAGTGCACATTTCCACTCCTTCTGACGAAGGAGCAGCACTCCGAAAGCTTATGGTATTTGCAGCCAAATAAACCTGTTGGACTTTAACCTGGTGTTGTGAGACTTCTTACTGAGTAACAGAGAACGCAGACCTCAGTCCTTAAGTAACAGGAAAAACGAAACTCTCAGTGTCATTTATAGAGGTAAAACAGAGCTCACATGGTCAGTAATAGAGGAAAGACACATGTCACATTGTCACTTACAGGAAAACACAGACCTCATACTCACAGTAATAGAGGAAACACAGACCTCACACTGTCAGTAACAGAGAATGCAGACCTCACTTTTGTATGTAACAGAAAAAAATGACCTCCTACTTTCAGTAATAGAAGTAACACAGACCACTCAAAATTAGTATCATTGGAAAGACAGACATCACTGTCAGTAACAGAGAGAACAAAGAGTACACACCTTCAGTAATACTGAAAACATGAACCTCACACAGGCAGTAATATGGAAAACGCAGACCTCACACTGTAAGTAATATAGAAAAAAATACATCACTCCGGTCAGGAAGAAAGAAATGACAAGCATCATACTATCAGTAATAGGAAAACCACAGACCTGACACTGTCAGTAACAGATAAAACACAGACCTCACACTGTAAGTAATAGTGCAAACACAGACTTCAAAATATCAATAACAGATAAAACACAGACCTCACACTCCCAGTTACAGCGAAACGCAGACCTCACACTCCCAGTAACAGCGAAACGCAGACCTCACACTGTCAGAAAGAGAGAACACACATACCTCACAATTTCAGGAACATTGAAAATACATACCTTACACTTTCAGTAACAGAGAAAACACAGACCTCAGACTGTCAGGGACAGAGAAGGCAGACCTTAAAATGTTAGGAACATTAAAAATACAGATGCACACTGTCAGTAGTAAGGAAAGCAGAGACCTCACACTGTCAGTATCAGGGAAAATGCAAATCCAGCAAGCTCAGTAACTGAGCAAACACAGGGTTCACCCTGCCAGTAACAGAGGAAACATAGAACTCACACCATAAGTAATAGGGAAATAACAGACATCACACTGTCAGTAATAGAGAAAACACAGACCTAGCACGGTCAGTAACTGAGATAACACAGACCTCACACTCTCAATAACTGAGAAAACACAGACCTCACACTCTCAATAACTGAGATAACACAGACCTCACACTCTCAATAACTGAGAAAACACAGACCTCACACTCTCAATAACTGAGAAAAAAAACAGACCATACACTGTCAGCAACAGCGAAACACAGACCATACACTGTCAGTAACCAATAAAACACAGACATGCACTGTCAGGAATCGTGAAAACACAGAGCTCACACAAGAAGTGATGTGGAAACACAGACCACACACTGTAAGAAATGGAGAAAATATAGACCTCACACCAGTCAAGAACAGAGAAATCACAAATATCATACTATCAATAGAAAAAACACAGCCTGGTATATTCATAAACAAAGAAAACAGACCTCATGCTGTCAGGAATAGAGAATACGCAGACCTCATGCTGTACATAACATAGACGCACACTGTCAGTAACAGAGAACACAGACCTAGCATGGTCAGTAATTGAAAAAATACAAAGACTTCACACTCTCAATAACAGAGAAAACACAGACCTCACACTGTTAATAACCGGGAAAACACAGACTATCAAGATCAGTAACAGAGAAAACACAACCTCACGCTGTCATCAAGAGAGAACACACAGGCCTTGCAATTTCAGGAACATTGCAAATACATACATTACACTGTCAGTAATAAAGAAAACACAGATCTAGCATGGTCAATAACAGCGAAAACACAGACCTCCCACTGCCAGTAACAGAGGAAACACCAAATCTCACACTGTAAGTACTGAAAAAACACAGACCTCACACTTTCAGTAACAGATAAAACACAGGCTCCACCCTGTCCATACCAGGGAAGACACAGACCTTATGCTGTGAATGACAGAGAACATGCAGACCTCAGAATGATGGTAGTATTCAAAATACAGACCTCACACTGTAAGGAAACACAGCCCTCAAACTGCAAATTAACAGAAAAAAAACACAAACCTTACACTGGTCAGGAACAGAGAAAATACCAATATCATATTGTTAGTAAAAGAAAAAACACAGACCTGACACTGTCAGTAGCATTGAAAACATAGACCTCACTGTGTCATTAACATTGAAAACACAGCCTTCACCCTATCCATAACAGAGAAGACACAAACCTACCACTGTGAGTAACAGATAAATCATACTGTCAGTAACAATCAAAACACAAACCTCACACTGTCAGTAATAATGAAAACACAGACCTCACTGCGTCAATGACAGAGGAAAAAAAAACAGATATCACCCTATCCATAACAGGGAATACACAAACATCACACAATGAGTAAGATAGAAAACAGAGACCTTGCTCTGCTGAGTAAGGCATTACAATGCTAGAAGCAGAGTAAACACAGACCTCACACTGCCAGCAATAGAGAAAACACAGATATCACAATGTGAGAATAACAAAAATACAAACCTCACACTCTCAGAAACTGAGAAAGCAAAGAACTGACACTATAAGTAATAGGGAAAATATAGAACACACATCGTCAATAACAGAGAAAACACAAACCTCACACTGTAAGTAATGGAGAAAACACAGACGTCAAATTGTCAGTAACAATGAAATCACTGACCTCGCTGTGTCAATAAAAGAGAAAACACAGACCACACACTGCCAGTAATGGAGTAAACACAGACCTCATACTCTCAGAAACTGAGAAAACACACAACTCACACTATAAGTAATAGGGAAAACACAGACCTCACTGTAATTCAAGGAGAAAATACAAAGCTCACCATCAGCAACAAAGAAAACACTCACCTCACGCTGAGAGTAATAGAGTGAGCACAGACATCACTCTGTACCTAACAGAGAAAATACAAACATCACAATGTCAGTAACTTTGAAAACACAGACCTCAAACTTCCAGTACCTGAGAAAACACTGACCTTACACCGTCAGTCACAGAGAAAACACAGACTTCATACTGCCTGTAATAGGAAAAAAGACAGACCTCACACAGTCTATAATATGGAAAACAAAGACTTCATACTGTCAGTAACAGAGAAAACACTGACCTCACACTATAAGCCATAAGAAAACACTGACCTCACACTATAAGCCATAAGAAAACACGGACCTCACACCGGTCAGAGAAAACACCAACTTCATACTGTCAATAGAAGAAAAAACACAGACCTCACAGTTAAAATAATAGAGAAAAAAGAACTCATCATAAGTAACAGAGAAAACACAGATCTCATACTCTCAGTGACAATGAAAAATCAGATCTCACTGTGTCATTAACAGAGAAAACACAGACTTCACCCTGTCTGTGATAGAGAAAACACTGACCTCAGACCAGTCAGGAACAGAGAAAACACCAACTTCACACTGTCAGTAAAAGAAAAACACAAACCTCACACTTAAAGTAATAGAGAAAAAAGAACTCACCATAAGTAACAGAGAAAACACAGACCTCTTTAATAGGGCAAGCACAGAACTAACACTGTAAGTAATAGGGGAAACACAGACCTCACAGTGTAAATAACAGAGAAAACACAGATAGCACACTGAAAATAATAGGGAAAACAGAGACCTCACTGTGTGTAACAGAGAGAACACAAATTCACACTGCAGTTAATAGGGAAAACACAAACTTCACACTGTCATAAACAGAGAACAGTAAGAAGTCTCACAACACCAGGTTAAAGTCCAACGCCGGCATCTCCACATCATAAATAGAGAAAACATAGTCCTCACACTGTCAGTAACAATGAAAACACAGACCTCACTATGTTACTACGGGCGGCACGGTAGCACAGTGGTTAGTACTGCTGCTTCACAGCTCCAGGGACCTGGGTTTGATTCCCGGCTCGGGTCACTGTCTGTGTGGAGTTTGCACATTCTCCTCGTGTCTGCGTGGGTTTCCTCCGGGTGTTCCGGTTTCCTCCCACAGTCCAAAGATGTGCGGGTTAGGTTGATTGGCCATGATAAAATTGCCCCTTAGTGTCCTGAGATGCGTAGGTTAGAGGGATTAGTGGGTAAATATGTAGGGATATGGGGATAGGGCCTGGGTGGGATTGTGGTCGGTGCAGACTCGATGGGCCGAATGGCCTCTTTCTGTGCTGTAGGGTTTCTATGATTCTATGATTGAAAACACAGCCTTCACCCTGTCCATAACAGAGAAGACTCAGACCTAACACTGTGAGGACCAGAAAAAACACGGACCTCACACTGTCAATAATAGAGAAAATAAAGACCTCGCACTGTCAGTAACAGAGAAAGCACAAAACTCACACCATCAGTAACAGATTAAACACAGACTACACTCTGATGGTAATTAGAGAAAACACAGAGGTCACCCTGCTGAGTAACAGAGAAGGCACAGACCTCACACTGCCAGAAATAGAATACACAGAACTTACACTGACCTCCCCTTCACAAAACCATGCTGTCTATCACTAATAAGTCCATTTCTTTCCAAATGTAACCTGGTGTTGTGAGACTTCTTACAGAAACAATAAACACAGAATCCACACTATATGTAATAGGGGAATCACAGACCTCATGCTGTCAGTAACAAAGAAGACACAGAACACACGTTTCAGAAATGGAGAAAACACAAACCTCACACTGTCAGTAACTGAGAACACAGTTCTCACATTGTCAGTAATAGTGAAAACTCAGAGCTCACACTGCGAGGACCAGAAAAAACACAGACCTCACATTGTTACTAACAGAGAAAGCGGACCTCATCCTATCAATAACAGATAAAACACAACATCAGTGACTTTGAAAACACAAACCTCACATTGTTAGTAACAGACAAAACACAGACCTCACACTGTCATCAACAGAGCTATCAAGCAGCACCTGCTTAGCAATAGCCTGCTCAGTGATGCCCAGTTTGGGTTTCGCCAGGGTCACTCAGCTCTTGACCTCATTACAGCCTTAGTTCGAACATGGATGAAAGAGCTGAATTCCAGAGGTGAGCTGAGAGTAGGGTGGCCATTTCCAAATTTCCAAAAAGGAAGACAAAGATGTCAGCCGCGCGTGCGCACTGACAACATCCGCTCAGCCAGCCCCCCGCGTCGCGTCATCATCGGAAACCGTCCGGAAACAGCCGAGCGCACCATTGCGTCATCCTCGGCAGCGCCCCCCCCCCCGACAAGTCACCCCCACAAGTCAGCTTCGGCACCCGCCGGAAATAGCCGAAGATCTCCGGGAGAGCCGCTCCAACCGATTCCACCCACCCCGCCCCCCTCCCCCCCACTGCGTCATCTTCGGCAACGTGCCAGCTCAGACCAGAATGTCATCGTATCACTATCCGAGCTCCCTCCGATTCATCTTCAGATCCCTCCGGAAACAACTGAGTGCTTGGACACTCGCCCATTGCGTCAGCTTCGGCAAGCGCCTCCACACAGCCGAGAACGTCACCACCCACCCGAGCACTCCCGACTCATCTTAGGCCACCGATCAGAATGAGCCGAGGGCGCTGCGTTCCGACCGAGCATTGCGTCATATTCGGAGGCGCGGAGGTTGCGTCACCGGTCTTCGGGCACTCCACGGAACGAAGCTGACTTCGGAAATCCTCCGGAAAGAGCTGAGCGCCTGCCCTTTTAAAAAGGAGGACAAATTAACGTCCGGCTCGAGGTGGCGCCGGACGGGGGACAGAGTGCTCAAAAGCCGGACTGTCCGGCCAAAAGCCGGACGTCTGGCCTCCCTAGCTGAGAGTGATTGTCCTTGCCATCAAGGCCACTTTTGACCGAGGTGGCATCAAGGAGCCCTAGTGAAACTGGAATCAATGGGTAACGGGGGCAAACGCTCCACTGGTTGAGTCATACCTGGTACATAGGAAGATGGTTGTGGTTGTGGAGGGTCAGTCATCTCAGCTCCAGGCCAACTCTGCTAGAGTCAATACACATCTTTTTAGCCTGTCTTGATGCTCTCTCCACTCCCATTGTTTTGTTTCTTAAAGACTGGATTAGTTGTAAGTATTCGCATTCCAACCATTATTCATGTAAATTGAGTCTGTGTCTTTATAAGTTCTGTTTGTGAACAGAATTCCCACTCACCTGAAGAAGGGGCTTAGAGCCTCGAAAGCTTGTGTGGCTTTTGCTACCAAATAAACCTGTTGGACTTTAACCTGGTGTTGTTAAACTTCTTACTGTGTAACAGATAACACAGACCTCAGACTGACTGTAACACATTGGGCACAACACAGTTACTGACAGACAACACAAACCTCCTTCTGCCTTTAATGTACTGACATTAACACCCTGTCAGTAATGCACTCTGAGTAACACACTGTGAGTAACAGATCTCAGACTGTTGGTAACGCACTCAATAACAACCTGTAAGTAACTCTCTGTGAATACCACATTGTCAGTAGCACACTCTCAATAACATGCAGTCAGTAACAACAGGAAAACAAAGAATAGTATATCACAGGAACAGGCCCTTTGGCCCACCAAGTCTGCACCAGTACACGGTTTTTATCCTTCTGTTCGCCTCCCGTTCATGTGGCAATCAAGACACTCCTTGAATGTTGCTAACATGCCTGCTTCCACCACCTCCACTGGCAGTGCGTTCCATGCACCCACCACCCTCTGTGCGAAAAACTTTCCCCGCACATCACCTCTAAACTTACCACCTCTCATCTTAAACCTGTGCCCTCTTGTGGTTGACCTTTCCACTCTGGGAAAAAGGCTTTGACTATCCACCCTGTCTATGCCTCTCATAATTTTGTAGACCTTTATCAGGTCTCCCCTCAGCCTCCATCTTTCCAGTGAAAACAATCCGAGTTTATACAACCTCTCCTCATACCTAAAACCCTCCAGACTGGGCAACATCCTGGTGAACTTTCTTTGCATTCTCTCCAAAGCATCCACGTCCTTCTGGTAGTGTGGCAACCAGAACTGCACACACTATTCCAAATGTGGCCTAACTAAAGATTTATACAGCTGTAACATAACTTGCCAACCTTTGTACTTGATGCCCTGGCCAATGAAGGCAAGCATGCTGTGTGCCTCCTTGACCACCTTACCCACGTGTTACCACTTTTAGGGATCTGTGGACCTGCACGCCCAAATCCCTCTGTATGTCAATTCTCCTAAAGATTCTGCCATTTACTGCATAATTTGCACCTGAATTTGATCTTCTAAAATGCATCACCTCACATTTGTCCAGATTAAACTACGCCTGTCACTTCTCTGCCCAAGTCTGCAATCTATCTATATCCTGCTGTATCCTTTGACAATCCTTGTCACTATCTGCAACTCCACCAATTTTTGTGTCATCCGCAAAACTACCTACATTTTCCTCCAGATCATTGACATATATTACAAATAACAGCGGTCCCAGCGCTGGTCCCTGTGGAACATGACTAGTTACTGATCTCCATTCTAAAAAGCACATATTGTGAATATCACACTGTCAGTAACACACTCAATAACACAATGTGAATGCCAGAATGTCAGTAACACAGTTTCTGTAACAGATAACACCGACCCCAGACTGGCAGTAACATACAGTCGGTAACATGTTTTCAATAATGTACCCTTAGTAACTTGTCTGTAATCTACACACTATTAATAACATAGAGTCAGTAACATACAGTCAGTGATGCGCAGCCAGTGACACACTCACGCACTGCCAGGAACGCACACTCAGTAAGCACTGTGAATAAGACACTGTCAGTGACCCAGTATGAATAATGTATCAGTAACATACTGTCATTAAGACAATAGGGTATTCAATAGGGTATCGGATTGGGTATTAAAGTGGGTATTTGATAGCGTATTGGATTGGGTATTCTACCACACGTTGTCAGAATATAGACTGGGATAGTAGCTTAAAGGGCAGAGAAAGACTATTGTTGCTAGATTGTGTAAACGAGAATTCTCTGCAACAGTCTGTTTCCAACTTTAAAAAAAGGACTTGGGAATGAGGTGGGTCAATTGGGTCAAGTGTCGGTAAGGGAACATTTAGAGGACAGTGATAGCTGCTGCATATGGCTTAGATTGGCGATGGAAAAAGGACAAGGAACAATCCTGAATGAGAATAAATAACTGGGGAAAGCCAAATTCAATGAGGTCAGAATGGATCTGCCCCAGATAAAGTGGATTTAAAGGTTGACAGATAAAACTGTAACTGAACAGATGGCTGCATTTAAAAAATAGATCGTTTTGGTATTGTCAAGTTATGCTCCCAGAAAGGAGAAAGGGAGGGAAAACAAGTCCAGAACGGGATGATAAAAGGTATAGGGATTAAGTTGAAGAAGAAAAAGGGTGCTCATGACAACTTTCAGGTGCAGAATACAACTGGGAACCAAGCTGAATATGGATGGTTCAGGGAGGAATTGAATATAACAAATAATAGAAGCAAAGCGAAAGTATGAGAAGAAACTGGCAGCTAATATAACAGGGAATCCCACAATTTTCTAAATAATAAAATGGGGGAAAAAGAAAGAATGAGGCTGCATAAGGACCAAAAAGGGGTGGTTACTACACATGGAAGCAGGGCAATGCTGGGCTGTTAAATGAACACTTTGCATCCGTCTATAATAAGGAAGAAGATGCTGCACGGGTAATGCTGAAAGTGGAGGTGGTTCAGATACTTGGCGGGTTTAACATTGATAAGCAGGAGATATTGGATAGGTTGTCTGTACTTAAAGCTGAGAAGGCATTAGGACCGGATGCAATGGGTATTTGGATATTCAAGTGGATACGAAAGAAAGGAGGTGATGTCAAACCTGTATAAACCACTGATTTAAAGATACTGAGGAAAGTGAGGTTGGAATTTGGTGCTGTCCATAATTTTCCAGCCTTCCTTAGACTTGGAGATAGTGCCAGAAGACTGGAGAGTTTCAAAAAAGATGTAGAGTTTAGCCCAGCAACTCTAGAGTCCACTGAATGGTGGAGGAGCGATAGAAACATAACTTGGAAGATAATCAATCACCACATGGGCAAGTTCAGGTTAGTTAAGGGAATCCAGCACAGATTTGGTGAGGTAAAATAGTGTGTAACTAATTTTTGGGGTTTTTGAAGAGGTAACAGAAAGGGTCAATGAGGATAATACTGTTGATCTAGTGTACAAGGGCTTCCAAAAGGCATTTGATAAAGTGCCACACAAGAGGCTTGTGAGGAAAGTTATAGCACATGGAATAAAAGGTAGAGTCACAACAAGGAAATGAAATGGGCTGAGGACAGGTGGTGGTTAATGGCTGGGTTTTGGACTAGGGGAATCATAGAACCATAGAATAATACAGTGCAGAATGAGGCCATTCAGCCCACTGAATCTGCACCGACAACAATCCCATCCAGGTCCTATTTCCGTAACCCGACGTATTTGCCCTGCGAGTCCCCCTGACACTAAGAGGCAATTTAGCATGGCCAATCTACCTAACCTGCAGATCTTTGGACTGTGGGAGGAAACCGCAGCACCCGGAGGAAACCCACGCAGACAAGGGAAGAATGTGCAAACTCCACACAGACTGTTACCCAAGACCGGAATCGAACTCGGGTCCCTGGCGCTGTGAGGCAGCAGTGCTAATCACTGTGCCACCGTGCTGCCCTGGGCAGAGGGTTGCATCCGGACAGTGGGATCTGGGTGTTTTTGTTCATGAATCACAGAAAGTCAGTATGCAGGTGCAACACATAATAAAAAAGGCAAAAGGGATGTTGGCATTTATTGCAAAGGGACTGGAGTATGAAACTAGAGAAGTGTTGTTGCAATTGTATAGGGTGCTGGTGAGACCACATCTGGACTATTCACACATCTGGAGTATTGTGTCCAGTTTTGGTCTCTTTATTTGAGGAAGGATGTTGCTGCATTGGAGGCAGTTCAGAGAAGGTTCACCAGATTGATTTTGGGGATGAAAGGGTTGGCGTATGAGGAGAGATTAAACAGTTTGGGCTTGTACTCACTGGAGTTTAGAAGGATAAGGGGGATCTAATCGAGGTATATAAAATTTTAAAAGGGGTTGATAAAGTAAATGTAGACCAACTGTTTCGTGTAATTGGGCAATCTAGAACAAGAGGTCACAGGTATAGGTTGAGAGGCGGTAGATTTAAAGCTGAGATGAGGAGGAACTACATCTTGCAGAGGGTGGTGAATTTGTGGAACTCGCTGCCCCATCGCGCGGTAGAGTCTGAATCATTGAATGGTTTCAAAAAGGAGTTGGATATATTTCTAATAAGAAAGGGATAAAGCGATATGGAAAACAGGTGGGGAGGTGGATTTGAGACCAGGGAGAGATCAGCCATGATCTGACTGAATGGCGGAGCAGGCTCGAAGGGCTGAATTTGCCGACTTCTGCTCCTAATTCCTATTTTCCTATGACAGATGAAATGTAAATCAGGGAAGTGTGAGGTGATTCATTTTGGAAGGAAGAACATGGAGAAACAATGTAAAGTCAAGGTAACAATTCTTAAGGGAGTGCAGGAGCAGAGGGTCCTTCAGGTTTTTGTGCATAGATGATTGAAGGTGATACGACAGATGGAGAGAGCAGTTAATAAAGCATATAGCAATCCTGGGCTTTATTAATAGGGGCATAGAGTACGGAACAAAAGGTTACGTCAAACCTATATAAACCACTGGTTTGGGCAGAACTGGAGTATTGTATCCAGGTCTGAGTGCCAAACTTTAGGAAGGATGTGAAAGCACTAGAGAGGGTACATATATTATTCATGAGAATGGTTCCAGGGATGAGGAAGTTCAGTTTCAAAGATACTTTGGAAAAGTTGGAATAATTCTCCTTGATGAAGAGATGGTTGAGAGGAGATTTGCAAAAGTGTTTAAAATCATGAGGAGGCTAGACAGGGTAGATAGGGAAATATTGGATAAAGGCTTTAACAAAGGGTCAACTGGACTCGAAAGACAGCTCTTTTCTCTCACAGATGCTGCCAGATCTGCTGAGATTTTCCAGCATTTTCTCTTTTGGTTACAGATAGGGAAACATTGTTCCATTGGTGGAAGGATCGAAAACCAGAGAGCACAGATTTAAAGTCATTGATAAAAGACGCAATGGAGACATCAGGAATAATGTTTTCATGCAGCGAGTGATCTAGAATGCTCCGCCTGAGAGTGTGGTGGAGGTAGATTTGATTGAGGCATTCAAGAGGGGATTGAATTGTTATCCGATAAGAAAGAATGTGCAGGGTTATGGGTAGAAGTCAAGACAGGTAAAGGTAGGTAGGTACAGGTATTTAGAATGAAACACAAGGTGGTCATGCTTCAGCCGTGCAAAGCCCGTGTCAGACCACACCTAGAGTTACAGTGAGCAGATCTGGGCACCATACCTGAGGAATGAGATATTGATTTTGGAGGGAGTGCAGTGTAGTTGACTGGAATGAAACCTGGGATACGAAAGAAAGGAGGTGATGTCAAACCTGTATAAACCATTGGTTTAAAGATACTGAGGAAAGTGAGGTTGGAATTTGGTGCTGTCCATAATTTTCCAGCCTTCCTTAGACTTGGAGATAGTGCCAGAAGACTGGAGAGTTTCAAAAAAGATGTAGAGTTTAGCCCAGCAACTCGAGAGTCCACTGAATGGTGGAGGAGCGATAGAAACATAACTTGGAAGATAATCAATCACCACATGGGCAGGTTCAGGTTGGTTAAGGGAATCCAGCACAGATTTGGTAAGGTAAAATAGTGTGTAACTAATTTTTGGGGTTTTTGAAGAGGTAACAGAAAGGGTCAATGAGGATAATACTGTTGATCTAGTGTACAAGGGCTTCCAAAAGGCATTTGATAAAGTGCCACACAAGAGGCTTGTGAGGAAAGTTATAGCACATGGAATAAAAGGTAGAGTCACAACAAGGAAATGAAATGGGCTGAGGACAGGTGGTGGTTAATGGCTGGGTTTTGGACTAGGGGAATCATAGAACCATAGAATAATACAGTGCAGAATGAGGCCATTCAGCCCACTGAATCTGCACCGACAACAATCCCATCCAGGCCCTATTTCCGTAACCCGACGTATTTGCCCTGCGAGTCCCCCTGACACTAAGAGGCAATTTAGCATGGCCAATCTACCTAACCTGCAGATCTTTGGACTGTGGGAGGAAACCGCAGCACCCGGAGGAAACCCACGCAGACAAGGGAAGAATGTGCAAACTCCACACAGACTGTTACCCAAGACCGGAATCAAACTCGGGTCCCTGGCGTTGTGAGGCAGCAGTGCTAATCACTGTGCCACCGTGCTGCCCTGGGCAGAGGGTTGCATCCGGACAGTGGGATCTGGGTGTTTTTGTTCGTGAATCACAGAAAGTCAGTATGCAGGTGCAACACATAATAAAAAAGGCAAAAGGGATGTTGGCATTTATTGCAAAGGGACTGGAGTATAAAACTAGAGAAGTGTTGTTGCAATTGTATAGGGTGCTGGTGAGACCACATCTGGACTATTCACACATCTGGAGTATTGTGTCCAGTTTTGGTCTCTTTATTTGAGGAAGGATGTTGCTGCATTGGAGGCAGTTCAGAGAAGGTTCACCAGATTGATTTTGGGGATGAAAGGGTTGGCGTATGAGGAGAGATTAAACAGTTTGGGCTTGTACTCACTGGAGTTTAGAAGGATAAGGGGGATCTAATCGAGGTATATAAAATTTTAAAAGGGGTTGATAAAGTAAATGTAGACCAACTGTTTCGTGTAATTGGGCAATCTAGAACAAGAGGTCACAGGTATAGGTTGAGAGGCGGTAGATTTAAAGCTGAGATGAGGAGGAACTACATCTTGCAGAGGGTGGTGAATTTGTGGAACTCGCTGCCCCATCGCGCGGTAGAGTCTGAATCATTGAATGGTTTCAAAAAGGAGTTGGATATATTTCTAATAAGAAAGGGATAAAGCGATATGGAAAACAGGTGGGGAGGTGGATTTGAGACCAGGGAGAGATCAGCCATGATCTGACTGAATGGCAGAGCAGGCTCGAAGGGCTGAATTTGCCCACTTCTGCTTCTAATTCCTATGTTCCTATGACAGATGAAATGTAAAACAGGGAAGTGTGAGGTGATTCATTTTGGTAGGAAGAACATGGAGAAACAATGTAAAGTCAAGGTAACAATTCTTAAGGGAGTGCAGGAGAAGAGGGACCTCCAGGTTTTTGTGCATAGATGATTGAAGGTGATACGACAGATGGAGAGAGCAGTTAATAAAGCATATAGCAATCCTGGGCTTTATTAATAGGGGCACAGAGTACGGAACAAAAGGTTACGTCAAACCTATATAAACCACTGGTTTGGGCAGAACTGGAGTATTGTATCCAGGTCTGAGTGCCAAACTTTAGGAAGGATGTGAAAGCACTAGAGAGGGTACATATATTATTCATGAGAATGGTTCCAGGGATGAGGAAGTTCAGTTTCAAAGATACTTTGGAAAAGTTGGAATAATTCTCCTTGATGAAGAGATGGTTGAGAGGAGATTTGCAAAAGTGTTTAAAATCATGAGGAGGCTAGACAGGGTAGATAGGGAAATATTGGATAAAGGCTTTAACAAAGGGTCAACTGGACTCGAAAGACAGCTCTTTTCTCTCACAGATGCTGCCAGATCTGCTGAGATTTTCCAGCATTTTCTCTTTTGGTTACAGATAGGGAAACATTGTTCCATTGGTGGAAGGATCGAAAACCAGAGAGCACAGATTTAAAGTCATTGATAAAAGACGCAATGGAGACATCAGGAATAATGTTTTCATGCAGCGAGTGATCTAGAATGCTCCGCCTGAGAGTGTGGTGGAGGTAGATTTGATTGAGGCATTCAAGAGGGGATTGAATTGTTATCCGATAAGAAAGAATGTGCAGGGTTATGGGTAGAAGTCAAGACAGGTAAAGGTAGGTAGGTACAGGTATTTAGAATGAAACACAAGGTGGTCATGCTTCAGCCGTGCAAAGCCCGTGTCAGACCACACCTAGAGTTACAGTGAGCAGATCTGGGCACCATACCTGAGGAATGAGATATTGATTTTGGAGGGAGTGCAGTGTAGTTGACTGGAATGAAACCTGGGCTCCAAGGTTGAGACAATAAAGGGACATGTTAGAAACGAAGGTTGTATTCCCTGAAATTTTGAAGAATAAGGAGTGACGTGATCAAAATTCTCAAGATATTGACGCAAACAGAAAGGGTAGGTAGAGAGAATCTATTTCTGTTGACTAGGGAGTCTAGGGTTAGGGGCGTTGTCTAAAATTAGAATTTATCAGTGAAGTTTTTTATGGTGTAGATTTCATGTAATATTCTGTCTGACTGATTGATACGGTAAGGAACACAAAGCCATGTTGTCTGGAGCTGAAGTGCGGACAGTTTGTGCGCTCACAGGCATTGGCCAAATGCCTTTTTCAATTGGAGACTTGTGCCTGGCAAACGGGTGAGGGTTTCCCATCACTGTTAGTGCGGTTCCAGACTGGCACCAAGGGATGAAAGAGTGGCTCAGAAACATTTCAATTCATGATGACTGAAGGCTGCGTTTTTTAAAATAGAATGACATTTTTAGCCTGAATATATTTCAATATTAAAAAACTGACAGTCCCAAGCTGAAGATGAGACAAAACCTGGAGCATTTGAACATTGTAAATGACGTCAAATGCAAATGAGCTGATTTTACAGTGGATGTGAATGGCACTCTGGAATGCAGGAGCAGATGGAAGGAATCCCCCACCCCGCCACCCATCCCACATTTTACAGGTGACAGAAATTGGGATTGCCGTTCATACTGTCCTATGAAGGAAAGAGCCCCCAGCCCACCCAACACATGCATACACGTATGCACACACAGGCACACATGCATGTACACATGCATGTGCACACAGGCACGCACAAGCAAGCACACACACACACACGCACATTGAGGCAGGCTGGGAACCTGGGGCTTACAACAAATAAGCTAATTAAGACATTTTCAAGTATGGATGGGCTGAATGCTAGAGAGGAATCCTCTCTGGGGAAATGGTCTGTAATACAGCAGCTGTCTTCCCTGTGCATGGCCCCCTCTTTGCCTCATAAATCCTTACTGCCTGGCCTGTCACTCAGTCTCTAGGACATGACATAGAGAAGTTGGTGGAGTGAACAGATAGGAGGCAGATGAAGTTCAATGTGAAGAAGTGTAAGGAAGAACATGAACAGACAATATGAAATTGGAGGTAAAATTCTCAAGGGGGAACAGAGAGACCTGGGTGTTATAGGTGCATAGATCATTGAAGGTGACAGGACAGGTTCAGAGAGAGCAGTTATTAAAGTATATAGTATCCTGAGCTTTATTAATAGGGGCATAGAGTACAAGAGCAAGGATGTTATGCTGAGCTTATACAAGATATTAGTGAGTCCTCAGCTGGAATATTGATTTGATTTATTATTGTCACATGTAGTAGCATATAGTGAAAAGTATTGTTTCCTGCGTGCTATACAGACAAAGCATAACGTACATACAGAAGGAAAGGAGAGAGTGCAGAATGTAGTGTTACAATCATAGCTAGGGTGTAGAGAAAGATCAATTTAATGTGAGGTAGGTCCATTCAAAAATCTGATGGCAGTAGAGAAGAAGCCGTTCTTGAGTCGCTTGGTACGTGTCCTCAGACTTTTGTATCTTTTTCTCAACGGAAGAAGGTGGAAGAGAGAATGTCCGGTGTGCGCGGGGTCCTTAAGTATGCTGGCTGCTTTTCCGAGGCAGTGGGGAGTGTAGACAGTGTTAATGGATGGGAGGCTGGTTTGAGTGATGGACTGGGCTTCATTCACGACTCTTTGTCGTTTCTTGCAGTCTTGGGCAGAGCAGGAGCCATACCAAGCTCTGATCCATCCAGAATGAATGCTTTCTATGGTGCATCTGTAAAAGTTGATGACAGTGTACAGTTCTGAGTATTGAAGCCCAAATGTGTCATGAGAGATGCATAGAATGATAGCAAATTATTTTGTGTGATTGTTACAATTTAGGTCAGAAATTCCACAGTGTTTCATGAAGTCCACCTGGATCATAAGTTTTGCAATTTGACTTTAGCTAGGTTGAGATGTTTCACTTCAGGTATGATTCAAATGACCCACTAGGGAGCTTTCATCAAACAAAGTTTATTTAAGAATAGAGTTAATGTATAGCAATAACTTTTACCAATTACAAGCAAGAAAAAAAAACATGATATTGTGTAACCCTTGCCAAATATATGTAATGTTCCAACCAAATAAACTTCCTGATAATGATACATCTGCCACGGCTTTAGCACAGAAATTAAGGATGCTCACGTGATTCTGGAACTTAGTCCTTTGGTTGGAGAACTGAAACGCTGACTTCTCAGCATTGTAATTTCCAGCAGACCTCAAGGTAAAAATAATGCCACTGCTGACCTCTAGCTTTTCAGTCTGTGAACTATTGCAAGAGATAGAATTCTCACTCCAGGAAGGAAAGAAGACCTGCTTCCAGCTAGCCAGCACAATTTACAATACCAGGGAGAGAGAAATACAGAAACATTGCTTTTCAGTCTGATATCCAAACACCTTCTAAACTAAAACAGCTGCCAGAAGCCCAAAACTGAAAATGAAAGAACTCCTGTCACCTGGTCTATCAATCATTCTTTCTCCAACAATTCAGGGTCATAAAAAATCCTGGACACTGCATGAGGCCCAGAGTAAAAATAAACAAAACCTCATTTAAACCATTGAAGCAGCAAGAAAAGGATTTCTAGCCTGGCAATAATGAGAAAAAACAGAGCTACTTATAACTGCAGAGATTTTAAAAAAATTCTTAAAGGCACACTAGCATCACAGTGACATTCCAGGTTGCACTGTGGACTGGACAAACCTTTGGATAATATCAGTAAGATCGTTCTACTAGGTGATAACACATTGAGGGACTTAGAGAGTTCAGCCAACCACAAGGTCAAGGCTGGTGAGGAATTGCATTTCCAAATTAAACTGTGATTGGATGTATTTAACATTAAAGCCAACCATATGTGATACAGCTTGGAATCATTTGTTTTCTTCAACCATAAAATGGAAAATACCTTACAAAAATATCAAAGAATAACTTAATTTCTCTGTAAAAAAAAACTGCATTATCAAAGTCTATCATCCTGATAGAAGTCTACAAGATTATGAGGGGCATGGACAGAGTGGACAGTCAGAAGCTTTTTTCCAGGGTGGAAGAGTCAATTACTAGGGGGCATAGGTTTAAGGTGCGAGGGGCAAGGTTTAAAGGAGATGTACGAGGCAAGTTTTTTTTACACAGATAGTAGTGGGTGCCTGGAACTCGCTGCTGGGGGAGGTAGTGGAAGCGGATACGATAGTGACTTTTAAGGGGCGTCTTGACAAATACATGAATAGGATGGGAATAGAGGGATATGGTTCCCGGAAGGGTTGGGGGTTTTAGTTCAGAGGGGCAGCATGGCCGGTGCAGGCTTAGAGGGCTAAAGAGCCCATTCCTGTGTTGTAATTTTCTTTGTTCTTTGTTCAAAGACTTCCTTTGATAAGTGAAATTGTTATTTCATGGAATTTCCTGGAAGGTATCAAGGCTTGTACGTATCGTGTTGATATGTTTACTGATCCTGGGATAAGTTTATCTATCTAGCAGCTGTCGTTGAAAGCTCCAGCACTCCAGGTCATTGCAGAATGTGAGAATGATTATGAAACTGAGAGATATTAGAGATAGAGAGCATCCCTCCACAATCGAATCTGATGATCTGATGATAGGTTGACAGACTGACACAATGACAGTGACTGATCTTCAACAGCTCTCCATTCATTTTAAACTGCCTTCAGATATCCTGAGGTTATGAGAAGGTGCTGTTTGCTTTGTCAGTGTTACTGCATCTGAGTCAGGTTGTGAGATTGAGCTGCGCGTAAGTATATAATCTACATTGACACTCCAGGGCAGTCTGAGCAAGTGTCATCTTTCAAATCAGTGTAAAAGATCCTGTGACAGAGTTTGAAGAGGAACAGGGGAGTTCCATGCTGGCCTTGGGCAACACTTGTCCCGAAACCACCAACATAGATTAGCTGGTCATTTATCTTGCTTCGATGTGAGACACCTTGCTCATGTTTCATGGGCTGAGAAGCGAAGTGGCTGGCTGTAGAAAACCAGCAAGTGGTGCCAGTCCCCTGACAGAGGAACGCAGTAACCCAATTTTCAATGGATAACCACAGTGTTAGCAATACAGTCTCCAACCTTACTGAGATGATTTATGAATGTGCCTGAGGTATTAAGGAAGGTGTCAAAATAATCCATTAAGGATCCTCTTCTGATGTAAGGTCAAAGTGTCGCCTCCAGTTGGTTGTTTAGGCCATTGTGAAGGCCAAGTGTAGTTTTCAAGCTTAATTCTGGGCAATCCTTTTCCCCCAATTCCCCCTTCATACCCCCTAAATCCATTATTCCCCTTAAACCATACCCCTCTCAATAGTCAATATGTAGGTTTGTTTAACATAGAAACATAGAAAATAGGAGCAGGAAAAGGCCATTCAGCCCTTCAAGCCTCCTCCTCCATTCATGATAATAATGACTGACCATCAAACTCAGCAGCCTGATCTCACTTCCCCCCCATATCCTTTGATCCCCTTCGCCCCAAGAGCTACACCTAACTCCATTTTGAAAACATACAATGTTTTGGCCTCAACCCCTTTCTGTGGTAATGAATTCCACAGGCTGATCAGGTACTCACTGGGTAAAGAAATTTCTCCTCAGCTCAGCTACCCCATCTCCTTAGACTGTGATCCTTGGTTCTGGACACCCCCATCATCAGGAACATCCTTACTGCATCTACTCTGCATGGCCCTGTCGGAATTTTTAAAGATTTCTATGAGATCCCTCCTCATTCTTCTGAACTCAAGTGAATATCTTAGCCAACTCAATCACTCCTCATACATCAGATGGAGGCAGGATGCTTCACATCCTTTAAAAAGTACCTGGATGAGTACTTGGCATGCCATAACATTCAAGGCTATGGGCCAAGTGCTGGCAAGTGGGATTAGGTGGGAGGTCAGGGCATTTCATGCGTCGGTGCAGACTCGATGGGCCAAAGGGCCTCTTCTGCACTGTAGCATTCTGTGAAATAAACCACGTCCACAAGCTCCCTCTTATCAACTCTATTAGTTACATCATCAAATAATCCTAGTAGATTTGTCAGCATGATTTTCCTTTCATAAATACCATGCTGACTCTGCCCGATTCTACCACCGTTTACCAAGTGCTCTGCTATAAAATGCTTGATAATGAACACTAGAATTTTCTCTACTTCTGATGTCAGGCTGACTGGTCTATAATTCTCTGTTTTCTCTCTACCTCCCTTTTTAAATAGTGGGGTTACATTAGCTACACTCCAATCTATTCCAGAGTTTATAGAATCTTGGCAGATGATCACCAATGCATCCATTATTTCTTGGGCCACTTCCTTAAGTACTCTGGGATGTAAATTATCATGCCCTGGAGATTTATCGGCCTTCAATCCATCAATTTCCCCAACACCGTTTCTCTACTGATACCTTGTTTAGGAATAGTGATATGTCAGTTGAAGAAATATCTTCCTTTATCCGCTTTTCCTTTCAACAGGGGCTGATCCAGTAAAACTTCTTCACTGTCTCTGAACACTTCTCTTCCAAATTCTTTAAAAGAAATGTTTGACCCATGACTTCTTTACTACAACCACCCATGCCATCCCATTCCAAAGCCAACATCACAGGTGGCACGGTTTATTAAATAATGCAGCCTCACTGATGTAAAGCAGACATTATGTTCTAAGTGTCTGACGTTTCTCTTGGCCCTGATAGATCTGGTGTAGGTCAGCTGATTGGGAATTGGAAAACAGAACAGGAGAAGGTTGGCTCCATGTTCTACCCAACCTCGAAGAGGTGTGTCTAGAAGGCCTGCTGGGAATTTCTGGCCCTGGATGGGTTCACAGTAGAGCAGTGGCTAGCTGAGTGTTAAACGTGAGTCTCACCGAAGGCCCAGACAATGCCAGAAGTAGGGGCATCGATGACCAGGTTCTGCAGAACTATGGGGGCAAAATCTGATTATTGGCAAGGGAGGACAACCCTATTCCAATGGAATAGGAAGTTGAATGGGGTGTTTAATGGACTACCACCTGTCTTGCAGTCATAATAAACATGTATTTACTCCACTGTGGCAGATTTCTCATGGACAGAGTCTTTGATCCAGGAAGGATCTTGGGTTAACCGTAAAATAAAGCAGAAAGTGCTAGGAAAACTCAGCAGGCCTGGCAGCATCTGTAGAGAGTGAAACAGAGTTAACTGTCAAAACCTTGCTGCTGTCTAATCTAGCGGGATCTTACGCTCCTGCTGACAACGCACTCCTGAGGGGGGTTTCCCGGTGGCGAAGAGGGCTTTAACGGAAAACCCCATTGACAAGGGCAGAGCCATAAGATCATGCCACCAGTGAGTGGCTCAATGCCTCCCTTTGCTGCAAAATACACTGTGGTAGGAGAGCAAAATCTGCCCAACGTTTCGAGTCCGTATGAATCTTCTCAAGTACATTGAATCAATCTTAGAATCATAGAATCCCTACAGTGCAGAAGGGGGCCATTCAGCCCATCGAGTCTGCACCAACCACAATCCCACATATTTACCCTGCTAATCCCCCTGCCACTATAGTCAATTTAGCATGGCCAATCCACCTAACCTGCACATCTTTGGAGTGAGGGAGGAAACCGGAGCACCTGGAGGAAACCCATGCAGACATGGGGAGAATGTTTGCTTTGATTTTCAGCTGACCACTCTGATTTCCACAGGGGATTGGACCAGAAGCCTCCCATGAGCCTCTGCCTACCCCAAGTGCACTGACAACTTTGGCTCTGTGATGTGGGATGGAAATGTCAGCCAGCAGATTGGGCAAAGGCAAGTTCTCCTCCTCCTCACTTGCAGTGGTAGAGGGGATTCTGAGGAATCTCCGCTGCTACACAGGGTAGAAATTTCTGATTTTTTTTCAGTGTTATCTCCAACGGGAAACGTGGAGGGCAGCCCGCCAGCTGCTTTGTCGGGTTTTCCCGACATACTTTGAAAAAACAAGTTGAAGAGGTCGTCCCCACGATGTCATGCTCGCTCTGAATGTGTTCACCCACCAGCAGCCTCGGTTCCTTGACAGCCTTCATTAAAGGGCATTCTAATCCTAAAGAACAAAATAACCCCTCAGACATGGAACCCCTCAGACATGGAAAGCACATCCTCCCCACCCCCACCCATCCCCGCAACCTCCACCACACCCCCACTCAAGAGCCCCTCCCCCATGTACATGGAAAGCCCACACCCTGGCATGCAAGCTGTTTTGAGACTCACCTAAATTCTCCACCCCTACTCCCATTCCCACCCACAGAAAATGGGAGTGGAAATCATCCCTCATTGTTTTAGGGAAAGTCAGCTGTGGTCATAGAGGTTTACAGCATGGAAACAGGCCCTTCGGCCCAACTTGTCCATGCTGCCCCTTTTTTCCACCACTAAGCTAGTTCCAATTGCCTGCATTTGGCCCATACCCTTCTATATCAATCTTACCCATGTAACTGCCTAAATGTTTTTTATAAGACAAAATTGTACCCGCTTCTACTACTGCCTCTGGCAGCTTGTTCCAGACACTCACCACCCTCTGCGTGAAAGAATTGCCCCTCTGGACCCTTTTGTATCTCTCCCCTCTCACCTTAAACCTATGCCCTCTAGTTTTAGACTCCCCTACCTTTGGGAAAAGATGTTGACTATCTACCTTATGTACGTCCCTCAATATTTTACAGACCTCTATAAGATGACCCCTAAGACTCCTACGCTCCAGGGACGGCACAGTAGCACAGTGGTTAGCACTGCTGCTTCACAGTGCCAGGGACCCGGTTTCGAATCCCGGCTTGGGTCACTGTCTGTGTGGAGTTTGCACGTTATCCCTGTGCCTGTGTGGGTTTCCTCCGGGTGCTCTGGTTTCCTCCCACATTCTGAAAGACGTGCTGGTTAGGTGCATTGACCCGAACGGGTGCTGGACTGTGGCAACTAGGGGAATTTCACAGTAACTTCATTGCAGTGTTAATCTAAGCCTTACTTGTGACTAATAAATAAACTTTAACTTTAAAAGTCCCAGTCTATCCAGTCTCTCCTTGTAACTCAAACCATCAAGTCCCAATAGCATCATAGCAAATCTTTTCTGTACTCTTTCTAGTTTAATTTCTATAATAGGGTGACCCAAACAGTGCAGCTGGTTAGCACAGTCCATGACGGTGACTGTGGTAAACTATTCTTCCTCTTCCTGGTTAACCTGTCTGCAGCCTTTGATGTGGCTGACCACACTCTCTTCTATTGTCTTGCTGCTTTTATTCAGTTCAGCGTGACTACTCTTGACTGCTTCCATTCCGCACTGTATAATCATCGCCAAAGAATTTCCTGAAATGACTTATCTTCCCACTCCTGCACCATTACCTCCAGAGCTCCCTACTCTTCTCTCCTTGGTCTCCTCCTATTTGATGTGGATCTTGGAGGAATCTTCTGAAAATAACGTTAGTTTGTACGTGTTTGCCAATGACACCAAAGCTGTACTGCACTACCATCTCCCATGCCCCTCACAGAATTAGACATATCCCCCCCGCCCCCCCCGTTAAACATTGGAAAGACCAAAGCAATTATTTATCTAATCCTGATCTGAATTTCCGACTGCATAAGCCTTCCATCAATAAAACTGCGTTCAGAAAAAAGACCTTCAGAAAATCATCTGGCTCCACTTCTCACCTGCTGTGGAAGTTATTGTCAATGCTTTGAGCATTAAGGATTTGATTCAACCAATGGAAAGGTTAAAAATTTAACTCAGCTGAAAAAAACCTTTGCTCGGGCAGAAAGACAGAGGAAGAGTGGAAAATTCAACCTTGGAAATCGTTGTCAGACTTTTACCGAAAAGGAGACAGGGCATTGAACCTTTTTACAACTAGAAAGCTGCAACTTCTTTTTAGTGAAACATGGTTTTGACCCATCCAGAAATCTCTCAAACAAAGATTGCTCAGAATATGACAGACAATAGTATGTTATTCTAAAAGTAACAGATTTCCTTCACATGAAACTTGAAGGAAGATTTACACAAGGTTCAAGACCTCCAAGGCTAAAGAAACGTTGAGGTCTTCATTAGATCTCCTTATAGCTGAGACAAGGCAGAAGCTATACTTTATGCTTTTGATTGCAAATATAAACCAGCTTACTCTTTGTTTGAATATCCCACATGTATTTGAAGGTGGATTTGTATCTCATTTATTTTTAAGTAGATTTGTACTTTGCATTTATATTTTAGATGGATTAGATTATCTTGCACCTACGCTTTGTAATATTCCAACCATTGTAATAAGATTTAACTTTGTGATAAAATATTACTGGGTAGTTATTATAAAAACTTGTAGACTCAATTTGTGTAACTCGGGTCTCTAGTTTCTCTAGAATTCTCCACATGAGTTATTTCAGCTATAGTATACCTTCTATATTTTATTTTGAGATATCTTTGTTTAGTCTAAATACTCCTGGGAGGGATGACATGTTATTTTAAGAGCTAGCATATAGCTAGCGTTGCTGACTAAGCTATTATAATGATTTGATTTTTCTCTCAGTCGAGGATTAAGGCTGACAGTAAGTTTGACTGAATAAATTTACCTTGCCAGGGGCAGGGTGAAATAGTAGAACCCTAACTTCAATACTCAAATGCTGTCCCGGCCAGCCTCCCACTTTGTAAATCTGAACTCATTTGAAACCCTGATATCTTACCTTCCACCTAGTCCCATTCCTGCATCATCCCCGTGTTCCTCTATTACACTGGCCCCCTGTTAAGCAGTGCATCAATTTTAAAATTTTCATTATTTTCAAATCCCTCTGTGACTTCACTGTATTCTCCTCCAGCCCTCCAATCCTCTGAGATTTCTGCACTCCACTAATTTGCATATCCTATTTTATTCGCTCCACCCATTGCCAGCCATATTTCCAACTGCTAAGACCTTAAGCGCTCGTATTCTATCCCGAAAACTTTCTACCCCTCCCTCCTTCTTTAAGAGGCTCTTTAATGCTTACCCATTTGACCAATCCTGATTGCCAGTCAGTTGCCTTTACTCAAGTATTGAAACAAAGATGTTTGTTTCAAATCCAATCACCACCATTAGGAAGAAAGATGACTCTTGCACTAATGTGATTTGATTTGAGTTAATTTATTATTGCCACAAGTATTGGAAAACAGTAAAAAGTATTGTTTCTTGCGAGCTATACAGACAGAACATACCATTCATAGAGTACATAGGGAGAAGGAAAGGAGAGGGTACAGAATGCAGTGTTACAGTGATATCCAGAGTGTAGAGAAAGATCAGCTTAATATATGGCAGATCCATTCAAAAGTCTGATGGCAGCAGGGAAGGAACTGTTCTTGAGTCAGTAGGTACGTGACCTCAGAATTTTGTCTCTTTTTCCCAAAGGAAGAAGGTAGAAGAGTGAGTGAAGGGCAAGGCTGGCAGAAGTCGGGAACCCTGAATGACTCGGGATATTGAGGCCCTGGTCAAGAAGAAGAAAGAGGCACATGACGTGCATAGGCAGCTGGGATCAAGTGAATCTCTTGAAGAGTATAGGGGGTGTAGGAGTAGAGTTAAGAGAGAAATCAGGAGGGCAAAAAGGGGACATGAAATTGTTTTGGCAGATAAGGCAAAGGAGAATCCAAAGAGCTTCTACAAATACATAAAGGGCAAAAGAGTAACAAGGGAGAGAGTAGGACCCCTTAAGGATCAACAAGGTCATCTATGTGCGGATCCACAAGAGATGGGTGAGATCCTAAATGAATATTTCTCATCAGTATTTACTGTTGAGAAAAGCAGGGATGTTAGGGAACTTGGGGAAATAAATAGTGATATCTTGAGGAGTGTGCATACTACAGAGAAGGAGGTGCTGGAAGTCTTAAAGCGCATCAAGGTAGATAACTCGGCGGTACCTGATGAGGTATATCCCAGGACGTTGTGGGAGTCTAGGGAGGAAATTGCGAGTCACCTAGCCGAGATATTTGAATCATCGATAGTCACAGGTGAGGTGCCTGAAGATTGGAAAGTGGCAAATGTTGTGCCTTTGTTTAAAAAGGGCTGCAGGGAAAAGCCTGGGAACTGCAGGCCAGTGAGCCTCACATCTGTGGTGGGTAAATTGTTGGAAGGTATTTTGAGAGACAGGATCTACAGGCATTTAGAGATGTAAGGACTGATTAGGGACAGTCATCATCGCTTTGTGAGTGGAAAATCATGTCTCACAAATTTGATTGAGTTTTTTGAAGGGGTAACCAAGAAGGTAGATGAGGGCAGTGCAGTTGATGTTGTCTACATGGACTTCAGCAAGGCCTTTGACAAGGTACCGCATGGTAGGTTGTTGCACAAAGTTAAATCTCACGGGATCCAGGGTGAGGTATCTAAATGGATACAAAATTGGCTTCTTGACAGAAGCCAGAGGGTGGTTGTAGAGAGTTGTTTTTCAAACTGGAGGCCTGTGACCAGCGGATCCTCAGGGATCAGTGCTGGGTCCACTGTTATTTGTCATTTATATTAATGATTTGAATGAGAATATAGGGGGCATGGTTAGTAAGTTTGCAGATGACACCAAGATTGGTGGCATAGTCGACAGTGAAGAAAGTTATCTCCAATTGAAACGAGATCTTGATCAATTGGGCCAGTGGGCTGATGAGTGGCAGATGGAGTTTAATTTAGACAAATGCGAGGTGATGCATTTTGGTAGATTGAACCAGGGCAGGAATTACTCAGTTAATGACAGGGCGTTGGGGAGAGTTACAGAACAAAGAGATCTAGGGGTACATGTTCATAGCTCCTTGAAAGTGGAGTCACAGGTGGACAGAGCGGTGAAGAAGGCATTCGGCATGCTTGGTTTCATCGGTCAGAACATTGAATACAGGAGTTGGGACGTCTTGTTGAAGTTGTACAAGACATTTGGAATACTGTGTGCAATTCTGGTCACCCTATTATAGAAAGGATATTATTAAACTAGAAAGAGTGCAGAAAAGATTTACTAGGATGCTACCGTGACTTGATGGATTGAGTTATAAGGAGAGGTTGAATAGACTGGGACTTTTTTCTCTGGAGCGTAGGAGGCTGAGGGGTGACTTTATAGAGGTCTATAAAATAATGAGGGGCATAGACAAGGTAGATTGTCAATATCTTTTCCCAAAGGTAGGAGAGTGTAAAACTAGAGGGCATAGGTTTAAGGTGAGAGGGGAGAGACACAAAAGTGTCCAGAGGGGCAATTTTTTCACACACAGGGTGGTGAGTGTCTGGAACAAGTTGCCAGAGGTAGTAGTAGAGGTGGGTACAATTTTATCTTTTAAAAAGCATTTAGATAGTTACATGGGTACGATGGGTATAGAGGGATATGGGCCAAATGTGGGAAATTGAGATTAGCTTAGCTTAAAAAAAAGGACGGCATGGACAAGTTGGGCCGAAGAGCCTGTTTCCATGCCGTAAACCTCTATGACTCTAAGAGAGTATGCCTGGGGTGCGTTGAGTCCTTGATTATGCTGGCTGCTTTTCCGAAGCAGCGGGAAGTGTAGACAAAGTTAATGGATGAGAGGCTGGTTTGCATGATGGACTGAGCTATATTCACGACCCTTTGTAGTTTCTTGTGGTCTTGGGCAGAGCAGGAGCCATACCAAGCTGATACGACCAGAAAAAATGCTTTCTATGGTGCATCTGTAAAAGTTGGTGAGAGTTGTAGTGGACATGCCGAATTTCCTTGGCCTACTAAGAAAGTAGAGGCGTTGGTGGCTTTCTTAACTGCAGCGTCGTGGTGAAGGGACCAGGACAGATGTTTGGTGATCTGGACATCGAGAAACTTGAAGCTCTTAACCATTTCCACTTTATCCCCATTGATGTAGAACAGGGGCATTTCCTCTACTACCTTTCCTCCACTACGTAATGTGCACCAATTTCATAAAGTGTGTGACTCAAGTTGGCAATAATTATACTTCAAGATCATTCAAATAATTTTCTGATTCCCATTAGTGCAATTCCTGTTGTGTGTGCTGTACTGTGTTGAGTGTCTGGATGGATTAGTGAATGGACCTTAAGTGTAATCGTTATTTTGAACGTGGACAACATCAAGTAGAAATTGAAACTAGAAGTGGAGGATTGTTCCTGCCTCGGAGTTGCTTTTGAATCCGTTCAGACAGAGAATGAGTGGAATTAGCATAACACACACCACAAGAACCTAACTGATATTTCCACCGCAGTGTTCATTTGACTTTTTACAACGTTAATGGTTAAACAAAAGAATATGCCAAGATCTCTGGTAGCAGAATCCTTGGAGAGAGTGATTTACCCCCATGCAATTTGCAATTGATTATGTGCTCAGCAGGTATCTGACTAACATAATTCTTTTTTCTTATGCTTCATTGCAATGTTTAATTTGTAAATCAAAACTGTTGTTATAAAGCTCTGGTCATAGGCCTCATTATTCCTGGAGGGACAGAATTTATTAGAAACATATTTCTGATTGGTTGGGGGTATGCAAAACTACTTCAAGGCGGTTGGAAAAAGAAAACAGTCCTTTGAAAAGCCTGAATTGTAACTAAATACCTGACCTGAAAACGCTTCCTACCGACGCTGGATGTAAGAATGAAGAAACGTACTGTCCTCCTGTTCTGACATGCCTCCCCTTCAGGGGACAAGACTAAAACACCCTCACGCCCTCCAAAAATAAAACAAAACCACCAGAGCAAAGCTTGAATGTTTTTGTAGGTCATCAGCACTCCAGGGTTGTGCTGTAACTCATTCAAACTCAACTGGTACTTTATATAATACACCGTAGTCATGTATCACTTTGTGTTCACTGCTGTGGAAGGTGTTGGGTGTTGACTGCAGTTTTCCAGTAAACCCTGATTGTAATCTGACCAGCTCAACAGCAGAGGGATAGCTTGGACAGACTGGGCTTGTTTCTACTGGAATTTATAAGAGTAAGGGGTGACTTGATTGAAACATATAGGGTGGGATTTTCCCATCCCGCCCGCTACGATTCCCGTACATGACCACACAAACTTCGGTTGACCTCAAGTGGGATTTTCCGGTCTTGGGGCGAGCATGGCTGGAAAATCCCACCCATAAAATCCTGAATGGTCTCAACAAGGTGCACGTGGAAACGATGTTTCCTCTTATGGGTGAGTCCTGTGTTTGGGGGGTGGGGGGACACTGTTTTAAAATTGGGGGTTGCCTAGTGTAGAGATGAGAAGTATTTTCTCTCAGAGGGTTGTGGAACTTTGGAACTCTCTACCTCAGAAGGCAGTGGAAATGGGATCATAGAATCCTTACAGTGCAGAAGGAGGCCATTTGGTCCATCGAGTCTGCACCGACAACAACCCCACCCAGGCCCTATCCCCGTATCCCATGTATTTACCCGAGCTAGGCCCCCTGACACTAAGGGGCAATTTAGCATGGGCAACCAACCTAACCCACACATCTTTGGACTGTGGGTGGAAACCGGAGCACCCGGAGGAAACCCACACAGACACGGAGAGAACGTGCAAACTCTACACAGACAGTGACCCAAGACTGGAATTGAACCCAGGTTCCTGGTGCTGTGAGACAACTGTGTTAACCACTGTGCCACCCTGGGTCACCGCATGTCTTTAAGGCAGAGGTCGATAGACTCTTGTTAGGCAAGGGATTCAAAGATTATCGGACGTAGAATGGTGGAATTTGAAACACAAATAGGTGAGCCATGATCTTACTGGACGATGGAGCAGAGTCGAGAGGCCAAATGGCCTACTTCTGCTCCTAGTTTGGATACTGTCGTGGTTCCCCAGGACGACAATTTATTCACATCAATTAAAACAGAGAGTCTGAGCAGCGATCTTCCAAGCAATAGACTTTATTTCTCAGCACAAGAGATAAAGTCGGGAACGTCCGGAACACTCCAAAGAGCCCTTGGGCTTACACTCTTTTATGTACATTTCAGCCTCATATCTCAAGATCCTCCTCTCCCTTTTACAGCCTGTCCTTGGTTGTTATCTTACCCTACAGCCCTATCTTTCTTTGGCCACCATTAATTTTAGTTGACCCTTTATCTGTTTTCTTTGCATTTGGTCGTTCCCTGTTATATCTCTTCGTTTCTTAAACCATGGTGGTTATAACTCTTGCTCTTATCTGAACTTTTCTGTTTGTACAATAATCGTGGTTTTGTAAGCTAAGGCGAATGTGTTTAGAAGAAAAGACATCCCCCTGCTGATTTATGGTCCACTAATGTGTTTAGCAGAAAAGACATTCTCTCTGCTGGTTTATGGTCCACTATTAAGTTGAACCACCGAGCAGTCTTCCTTGTTTTCTTAAGTGACTATTGTCTGCTTTCCTTAATTAGTGATTGCTATATTACTTCTCTAGTTCCTTCACTTTGACTATATCGACTACACTTGATTATATTAGGTCACACGAAGTTACTTTAGGTTACATATCCATTTTCACTACTTATCTAAATCTGCTTTATTATTTCACTAAAACCTATGAATCTGAATTCCATACTAAACTCATACAATATCCAGTACAATTTCCCTTACAAGTCCCCCCTTTGAGGCTATTCCCTAGCCTCATCCCAATTACCAAGCTCAAATAATCCCCTCGCTCAATCCCATTTGTATTTTATTTTAATCACTTTTTGCAGGCGATGTGGAGGAGCCGAATATTTTGGTCAGGGATCAGTGTCCCTATTCTAACTTTATCATAATTTGTCTATCCCGGTTCTGATTTTTGGGTTGCTCCTCCAGATTGCCTGCCCCTGACAATCATCAGCCAAAAACCTTCCCACTCTTGTCTAGGGAAGGGAAAAAGACTGATTCCTGTGTACAGACTAAGTTCTCCTGGTTTCGCGCGGACTTCAGCAAGGTGCTGTTGTTTCCACAAGGTGATCTTCCACTATTGTAGTTATTTTACAGAGTGACGAGTTTCAACTTCGACCAAGGTCATTGTGAATCCACTCAGCGGGGGCGGCTCAAGATTTTCCCATTCCTCTGTTTTTTCTCTCGAGCGTGAGCTGCTTAGCACCCGCGTCACCATCTGCCGCGCTGCCATTCTGGTAAGGAAGGATCTCAGGGCGGGTAAAAAACAACAAAATATCAATCCCAGAATGATTATTGTTGCGATTGCTACAGCTCCAGCTTTGGCAAACCATGCCCCCCATCTTCCTAATATTCTGTCCAGCCAACTCCATACCTCATGCCCAAACCCAGCATTTTCTTTCACTTCTTTCTTAAGATTTTTTAACTTATTCATGGCTTGTGTAAATGACCCTTCTGGATTAGTGTTATTAGGGATAAATGTGCAGCACTGATCCCCATGGTATATCGGTTACTTGGGTGTTAGGTTTCTCTGATGCACATACCACACACTCTTTCCCATCACTGTTTTTCTGACCTGTATACTCAGCCCATTTCCACCATTTGTTTTTCTGCGCTTTCTCCCAAATAGTATTTGTGCTCACAAATCGTTTACGTCTTGTTTGTCTTAATACTCTATCTTCCTGATTCTGCACCCTTATGTCTTCTGTATCCCATTCTCCTTTTCTATGGGTCACGGAAGTCCCTAAGGGAAATAGTTTCCAACTCCCAGGTGGGGAATGGGGCCCCTTCCCTGTCCTCACCTCCCTCGGCACCTTGACTAATAGGCTCAGGCTGGGCATTTGTATCATCAGCCAGCTCATGTACAGAACTACTTTCATCATCCTCTATTCTTTTTGTTCTTCCTTGGCTCTGTTCCTCCTCCCCACGATTCTCCCCGTGTATTTCTATTTCTTCCTCGCTATCACTTCTATCCACTCTGTGTACTTCTTCAATTTCCCTTCTCTCCCCCACCCCTGGTACCGTTCTGGTACAATGGTTCAAGTGATACCACAGTGTACTGCCTTCTACTTGCAACGCCGTGGGAGACACTTTGGTGACTTCAAACGGTCCTTCTCGTCTCGGTTCGTTCCAACGTCTCCGGAACTTTCTGATGTATACTCGATCTCCAGGTTTGATCTGATGTTCTGTTACCGGATTCTCCTCCTCCTTGGCTTTTTCCTGTTCAAATATAGTTCTATGTATAACAGTTAATTGTTGTATATATTCTTTTGTGCTTTGATCTAAACATTCTAGCGTAGGACCTCCTGATCCCCTGATCTTAGGTACCGGCATTACTCTTCCTGTCATCATTTCATGTGGGCTCAAATGTGTGATTCTGTTTTCCTGACTCCTGTATTGCATTAGAGCCAATGGCAGAGCATCTATCCAGTTTTTCCCTGTTTCACTGCAAATTTTGCTTATTTTAGCCTTAAGGGTCCCGTTTGCTCTCTCCACCATTCCTTGGGATTGAGGGTGATATACGCATCCAAACTTCTGCTTTATTCGGAGTGCCGAGAGTGTCTCTCTCAGTGCCCTTCCTATAAAAGCAGATCCATTGTCTGAACTTAATTGCATGGGTATGCCAAATCTTGGGATAATTTCTTTTGACAGGAAGTTAATCACCGTTCCAGATCCTTGATCTTTGGATGGCGTTGCTTCTATCCATCTGCTGAATCTATCAATAATCACTAACATGTATCTTTTCCCCCTCACCACCTTTCCCATATCCACATAGTCCATGCATAGATGTTTAAATGGTCCTTCAGGAATGGGTATATGCCCTATTGGGGCAGTAATGCCCTTCCTGATGTTATTCTGAGCACACACCTCACACTGACTCAGTATGTAGTCAATCGAGTTTTGCAGGTATGGTGACCAGAATCCTTCCTTCTTGATCTTTCTAGCCACTTCTCCTCTTGCACAGTGGTCCACTCCATGCGCTTCGCTAATTAGTACGGTTAGTAATGATGTGGGTGCTATGACCAATCCCTCCCCATTTCTCCATATCCTGTCCTGTTGTCCCTGTAGTGCTCCTCTATCTTTCCACATTGCCTTTTCAGCTACAGAGGTTTCCTCCTGTAACTGTGCTACATCTTCTAATGTGATATGAGGTTCGATATCCCCCGTACCTGGCCCTGGGTGTGGCCTTGCTATTTCTACTGGGGCTATCGTAGCCTCAATGCATCCTGACGCTTCTTTAGCTGCCTTGTCGGCTTTGGTGTTTCCCTGTGTGATGCTGTCTGCTCCCTTTTTATGCGCCTGACACTTAATTATGGCTAATTCCCTTGGACCCATCATGGCCCTTATTAAAGCCCTGATTTGACCTTCGTATTGTATTGGTCCTCCTCCGCTTTTCATAAATCCCCTTTGCTTCCATATTGCCCCGAACAGATGGCAGACCCCGTGGGCATAGGCCGAATCAGTATAAATTTCCAATGCTTCCCCGTTTGCTAACTCACATGCTCTGGTCAATGCTTTAAGTTCTGCCAGTTGGGCTGAACAGGGCTGTTCACATTTCTCTGCTTCTATGACTTCAAGTGTTTCCCCTTTCTGTTCAACTATGGCATAGCCTGCATGGTTTCCTAAGTGATCCCTGTAACATGAGCCATCTACATACAGTATCCTTTTCCCTTCTGTCACTAGTCCCTCTGCTCTTAAATCTTTTCTCAGTTTCATAAATGTTTTTGCTTCTCTTAAGCATTCATGTTCTTCTCCTTCATGAGGTAATGGCATGTAATCAGCTGGATTTACTCTGTTGCACTTTATAATCGTGATATCTGGAAATGTGGTTAGCATTCGATAATGATGGATCCTAGCAGGTGTCAGCACAAATTTTCCTGCTCAATCAATTCAGCTACCTTATGGTATACATGTATGTTTATCGGATATCCCATTGTGACCGTGGCTGCCTTTTCGTACGCCCACCAAGCTGCTGCCAGACCTTGATAGCACGGAGGGTATCCCATCGCTACGTCGTCTAGCTTGGTACTGTAATATGCTACAGCCTGCCTTCGTCTACCCTTGCAATTTTCCTGCATTAACATTGCTGTAGCAAATCCGGCTTCTCTGTTACTCACAAATAAGTCAAAGGGCTTGTCATAGGTCGGTAAAGCCAAGGCTGGTGCCTGTGCCATTTCTCTCTTTATATTCTCAAATGCGTCTGAAGCATCTTTATCCCATTTTAGTTTGGCTTTTAATTCGTCACACCCTGCCTCCTTCATTATCTTTCGTAGTGCCTGCGTTTTTTCGGCATAGCTTTCCACCCATTCTGAACTGAATCCTGTCATTCCCAAAAATGTCATCATTTGTCCCACCGTCTGTGGTTTCGGAACCTTTAGTACTGCTTCTATTTGCTGTGAAGCTATCTCCTTCTGTCCTGCTGATATTTCTCTTCCCAAGTATTCTACCTTTTTCTGGCACAGCTGCAGCTTTTTCCTGGAAACTTTATGACCCCCTTCTGCTAGTCTTTTCAATAGTTTTAAACTATCCTTCCTGCACTGTTCTTGTGTTCCTGTGCATAATAATAAATCATCCACATATTGTATTAGTGTTCCTTCCAACTGTATTCCTTCTAAATCTGCTCTCAACACCTGATTGAATACATGTGGGGAATGTTTAAATCCTTGGGGCATCCTGTTGTATGTGTATTGTTTCCCCTCGTACGTAAATGCAAAGAGATACTGACTTTCTTGAGCTAGTGGCACACTAAAAAATGCCGAACATAGGTCTATTACAGTAAACCATCTACTTTCAGGTGGTATATTTGTCATCAAGGTATAAGGGTTTGGAACCTCTGCTGGCATATCTTCCACTACCTCATTAATTGCCCTTAGGTCATGCACCAATCTCCATTTTTCTCCGTCCGCCTTTTTCACTGGTAGTAGCGGTGTATTACACCTGCTCCGGGTTTCTTTTAATACCCCTGCTTCTATCAATCCCTTAATCGTCCCTCTAATTCCTTCAATTGCTTCTGTCTTGATTGGGTACTGCGGCCTATACGGCCCCTGGCATCCTGTCTTTAATCTGACTTCAACTGGATTAGCGTTTTTGACCCTCCCTACATCCGTGTCCTGTCTGGACCACAACTCCTGCGGGAGGGAGTTCAAATCCTGCTCTAACCTCTCTCTCCACTCCAGTTCCTGTTTCTCGATTTGCACTCCTATTGTTATCTGCTTCGGTTTCCCAAGCATTTTAACATCCAAAATTATTTTCGTCATTTGTCCATTCCTGGACGTCCAAATATCTACATTGTCTGTCTGGACAAATTCTAAATCTTGTGCTCTCAACACCATTGGTCCTAGGTCTTTTGATCTGTATCCCGGATTCACTTTCAATGTGACATGTGGCTCCGCCCCAGATACAGAGAACCATTTGTTAACCCATTCATTCCTAACAATGGTGAGGGCTACTCCCTCTAGTCCGATTAAAATACTTCCTGACTTTATTTCCTGTTCTCGTCCTGCCTCCCTTTCCCATTTCTCCTGTATCTCAGGTTCCTGCCCTTCATCAAATATCATTGTACTGTGTAATTCTGTTCTTGGCCATTTGGCTTGTGGAACCCAAGTGTTTATAAGCTTTCCCCAAACTTCCCATATCTGTTTTTTAACTTGTTCCTCTATATCTCCCAACCAAGATACATTAACCCCTTCCTTTCCTGGTATTTCAAGTGGATACATTCCCATCAAATCAATTCCTTGTTCAGTGCATTCTAATTTCAGTCCTAAACCTAGGATTGCATCCCTTCCCAATAGATTTAAAGGAGTTTTATCACATACTAAAATAGGTACATGGGTTGTCTTATTTCCAATGGTAACAGGCACCGGCGTCGTCATTCGAGCTAATGTTACTTTCCCCGAGAACCCCACAGTTTTTACAAACTGGTTTGACAATGGTAAGTGATCCGCATATTTCGTTTGCATGCACGTACATGTGGCGCCGGTGTCTATCATCATGGGGACCTCGATCCCTCCTACTCTAACGTTAACTATAGGTTCCTGCTCTGCAGTTTCTGTTATCTGTATGTGCTGTCCTACCATTTCGGGGTTCTCTGGGCCTCCCTATGGGGAATTCTGATGGTTTACCGGCCCTTGAAACATCGGGATGCTGTTTGGCGATCCTTGGATCAGTTGTTGGCCTGTCTGCTGCTGGTTTTCTCCCTGTCTGGGGAAATTCCGCGGGCAATTCCTTTTTATGTGCCCTGCCTCCCCGCACCCCCAACACACACCTGAAGGGCCAGGCAGTGGTCCCTGTCTCGGAGTCTGATGATTAACCTGTCCCTGTCCTCTCTGATTCTGATAGGGTGGCCTACCACCTCCCTGTCCTTTCCCATTTCTATTCCAGTCAGTCTGACTTTGCAGGGCGTATGGGTTTTGATAATTTAGGCCATAGGCTCCTGGGTTCATGGACAGTGGGAAGGCAGAAATGTTATAGGTTATGACGGGCTGGCCTCCATCTCCGCTCCCCCCTTTGATTAGTGCAGGTATTTCCTCTGGCTTTTGCTCCACCATCATTGGTGCTATTTTTCTGGGTGCGAGATCCTCTTTTGCCTTCAGTTTATCCTTGCTTTTGATCTCCTCCAACTATGCCTGAAGGAGTTTACGTTGTACCTCCTTCAGCTGTTTGTCTGCATTCTTTTCATCTTTGCGATGTCTCTCTACTGCATGGGCAACATAATCCACAAACTCTCGGTAATTTTTTGAGTCCAAGCCCACCACTTCCTCCAGCCTTGTCTTAGCTGGGGCTGGCAAGCCCTCTAGGATTGCAGCCCGGAACATGGAGTTGGTCAGTGGGTCTATTAGAATGTCCCTCTCCGTGTCCCTTCTCCACCTTTTTAATTGATTCTCCACATACACCGCTGCATTCTCCTCCTCACCCAGTGGCTCTCCCTTTAGGGTTTTTACATCCATTCGATTGGGGTACATATCCCGCAGTGCCTGCCAGATGACTTGGCGGTACTGGTCCATTAGTGTCCCATCCACCGCTGGGTCATAAGCTGCGGTCGGGATGCCAGCACGTCTCATTACTTCCGCCATTTGGTCCATTCCTAGCACCTTTGTCAGGAGAGCTTTGATGTCGCCCAGTGCCATCCTTTTTCCCACCATCCCTGCCTCCAACTGTCCAATCCACCTTCCAGCCCCATCCAAAATATTGGGTAATTCATTAATTAAATTAGGCAAATCCTGACCTGACCAAGGGATATACTGCGGTCTGCCACCCTTCAGAATCACCGGGAATACCCTTTTCCCTCTCCTATCCACATCTGGAAACTTTACAGGTGGGTGCCTTTCCCGCCTTGATTTTCTTTGCACCCCTAACATTGATTGCCTCCCTTCGTCTTCACTACTCTCTTCTGTTTCTCCTTCCATCTCTCTATATCTTGTCTCTTTTCTCTCTCCCTTTGTGCCCTTCCCTCCTTCGTCATCTGTTCTATGTCATATTCTCCCTCAAAATTCATTGTGCCTGATATAACTGGGTACAGTCCCGTGGAGCTCTGTTTCTCTAAGTATGGGGGTGGGGCTACGTTTGGATCTTCCAATTTTGCTTTTTCCTCAAGTTGTACTGGCATCTGCATTCTACCTCCCCTCCATACCCCTCTTCTCTCTTTCCCTTCTTGTTGGAATAGGGCTAATATCTCTAACTCCTTTTCTCGCTTTTCCCTTCTTTTGCTCGTTTTATCCTTAATCTTATAGTTCTTTATCATTCCCTTCTGGTCCTCACACCTCTCTATGGACCATGTGCCTTCCTCCGGCCACTGTGTATTGGTCTTATTTGTTCTTTTGGCCCATTTTTTAGAGACGTGTTCTATATCTCCCCTGAGGGCTGGGAACTTATCCCCTAATATCTCCACTGGTGTCTTAACTTGGTGCGCCATTACTCATCTTTTTGGATCACTGTCGCAATTTTTGTCACTTAGTCTGTCAGAGTTAGGTATCACAGTGATTATTACTTGCTGTATTGTTTTTCCGTGCTCAGTCCCCTGTTTACCTTTCCTTTGGATTTCTTTTGCCAATATCTGTAATTCTAACCGGGGTCCTGATATCCACTTCCCCGTAGTCCCCTGTCCCGGCACTATTTTCCTCTCCCGGGCCAGAGGGTAGTAGGTTTTCATTTGCTCGTCTATGTGTATAAGAATCCTGTATCGGTCAGATCCCTTTATTAATTTCTCTAGGGTTTCCAATTTTATTTCGTCTATCCAATTCCTATCGACTACTCTTTCCCATTTTACATACGGCCACTCATTCTTTATCTCCTCTAAGTTAATTATGTGTGTAATCTTTTTCCAATCCAGTGTTGCTTCCGTTTTTGTTATTATTCAAAGATTAGTTATTCCCAATCTTGCCACCAGGCAATTTTGTCAGGGTAATCTTTCCAAGTTGTTAGTTATTACCCTACCTATGTTCCGACTCTCTCTCTTATTTCTGTCCTTCACGCTGTTTTCTCAGACCAGTTTGTTCAAATTGGTCTTTTACTTCCTCTATTCTAGCTGCTACTCCCCTTTCCTGTGCTTAAAATCCACTCCTGTGCTTTTGACTACTGTATTAGGTCAGAGAGCGATCTCTCACTGATCTCTCTCCCTCTCGGTTGACGTCCCTTACCCGAGGTCCTGGGTAGGTTTGGACTGGCAGGTTTTCCCACACTTACTCTCTTCTGGGCAAGTCGTGACCTGAAAAACCCGCTCCAAACCGCTTGACTTAACCTAATTGCATTACTTTAGCTTTCGGCCTTTTTCCCGTCTCACTTTTTACCCATTCACAGACAATACAGTATTCGCAGCGCGCTTTTGCATGCAAAAATTCTGCTCTTCAGATCAGACTCAGTCTCTCAAAAAATTTTACACAATTTGGTTTTACCTGTGCAGGATATCTTTTTGGGTTGGGGAGATCCAGGACCAGCAGAGAGCCGGGTGCGCCGGGCCTCGAGAAAACCCCTTTCTGACAACAAGGATTTACATGCATGCAAGTCTGCTTACCTTGTTGACAGAAGGCCGGCTGGGGACCTCTCGGTTCCGGTTGGACCACCGTCTCCGCCACTCCTTCCAGATGCTTTTCTGGGCGATCTCTCACCAACCCTGCTAAGCAGCGCCAATTTTGTCGTGGTTCCCCAGGACGACAATTTATTCACATCAATTAAAACAGAGAGTCTGAGCAGCGATCTTCCAAGCAATAGACTTTATTTCTCAGCACAAGAGATAAAGTCGGGAACGTCCGGAACACTCCAAAGAGCCCTTGGGCTTACACTCTTTTATGTACATTTCAGCCTCATATCTCAAGATCCTCCTCTCCCTTTTACAGCCTGTCCTTGGTTGTTATCTTACCCTACAGCCCTATCTTTCTTTGGCCACCATTAATTTTAGTTGACCCTTTATCTGTTTTCTTTGCATTTGGTCGTTCCCTGTTATATCTCTTCGTTTCTTAAACCATGGTGGTTATAACTCTTGCTCTTATCTGAACTTTTCTGTTTGTACAATAATCGTGGTTTTGTAAGCTAAGGCGAATGTGTTTAGAAGAAAAGACATCCCCCTGCTGATTTATGGTCCACTAATGTGTTTAGCAGAAAAGACATTCTCTCTGCTGGTTTATGGTCCACTATTAAGTTGAACCACCGAGCAGTCTTCCTTGTTTTCTTAAGTGACTATTGTCTGCTTTCCTTAATTAGTGATTGCTATATTACTTCTCTAGTTCCTTCACTTTGACTATATCGACTACACTTGATTATATTAGGTCACACGAAGTTACTTTAGGTTACATATCCATTTTCACTACTTATCTAAATCTGCTTTATTATTTCACTAAAACCTATGAATCTGAATTCCATACTAAACTCATACAATATCCAGTACAATTTCCCTTACAATACCTGCATGTTTGGATTAGGCAGTCATTTACATAGCATTTGTAGAACCATTGAGAGTGGGCAAAGAAGTGGCAGATGGAATACAATGTGGAAAGTGTGAGGTTATGCACTTTGGAAGAGGAATGGAGGCATTGACTATTTTCTAAATGGGGAAATGCTTAGAAAATCAGAAACACAAAGGGACTTGGAAGTCATTGTTGAAGATTCTCTTAAGGCTAACGTACAGGTTCAGTCGGCAGTTAGGAAGGTAAATGCAATGTTAGCATTCATATCGAGAGGGCTAGAATACAAGAGCAGGGGTGTACTTCTGAGGCTGTATAAGGCTCTGGTCAGACCCCATTTGGAGTATTGTGAGCAGTTTTGTGCCCCATGTCTAAGGAAGGATGTGCTGGCCTTGAAAAGGGTCCAGAGGAGGTTCACAAGAATGATCCCTGGAATGAAGAGCTTGTCATATGAGGAACGGTTGAGGACTCTGGGTCTGTATTCGTTGGCGTTTAGAAGGATGAGGGGGGATCTTATTGAAACTTACAGAATACTGTGAGGCCTGGATAGAGCGGACGTGGAGAAGATGTTTCCACTCGTGGGAAAATGTAGAACCAGAGGGCACGTCTTCAGGCTAAAGGGACGATCCTTTAGGACAGAGATGAGGAGGAATTTCTTCAGCCAGAGAGTGGTGAATCTGTGGAACTCTTTGCCACAGAAGGCTGTGGAGACCAGGTCATTGAGTGTCTTTAAGACAGAAATAGATAGGTTCTTGATTAATAAGGGGATCAGGGGTTATGGGGAAAAGGCAGGAGAATGGGGATGAGAAAAATATCAGCCATGATTGAATGGCGGAGCAGACTCAATGGGCCAAGTGGCCTAATTCTGCTCCTATGTCTTATGGTCTTATGGTCATTGAATTGTTCATTTATTCATTCGCAGGATGTGGGTCTCACAGGCTAAGCCAGCATTCATCACCGTAACCCCAATCTGCCCTGAGATGGTGGTGATGAATCTTGGATTAATTGAGCAGCTTGTTGGCCCAGTTCAAAAAACAGTAAAAGCCAATTACATTTATGTGTTTGGAGTCAGGTATAGCCCAGACTGGGAAAGGAGGGCAGATTTCCTTCCCTCAAAGACAATGGTAAACCAGAAGGTTTTTTTTACAAAAATCTAATCATCTCATTGTCACCATTACTGGAAAGACGGAGGATGAGGGGAGACTTAATAGAGGTGTATAAAATTATGAAAGGCATAGATAGGGTGAACGCTGGGAAGCTTTTTCCCAGGTCGGTGGTGACGTTCACGAGGGGTCATAGGTTCAAGGTGAGGCGGGTGGGGGGGTTTAACACGGATATCAGAAGGACGTATTTTACGCAGAGGGTGGTGGGGGCCTGGAATGCACTGCCGGGCAAGGTGGTGGAGGCGGACACACTGGGAACGTTTAAGACTTATCTAGATAGCCACACGAATGGAGTGGGAATGGAGGGATACAAAAGAATGGTCTAGTTTGGACCAGGGAGCGACGCGGGCTTGGAGGGCCGAAGGGCCTGTTCCTGTGCTGTTTTGTTCTTTGTTCATTATTGTTACTAGCTTTTTGTTCCATTAGTTACTTCATTAGTTAAGTTTATCAGCTGTTGTAGTGGGAATTAAACACGCTTTTTCTGGAATATTGCTCCAGTGACATACCCTGTGACAGGAGAAGGTGGTATAGTGGTAATCCAGATGTTCATGCTAATGTTATGGGGACAGTGGTTCAAGTCCCACCATAGCCACTGGTGGAATCAAAAATCATTTAATAAATCTAAAATTGAAAAGCTAGCTTTAGTAACGGTGATCATGAAACTCTCATAAAATCCCATCTTGCGCAATAATGTCCTTCAAGAAAGGAAATCCATCCTCCATCCTTACCCAGCCTGGCCTACATGTGACTCCAGACACACAGCACTAACTGCCCTCTGAAAGGTCAACAGCAAGATACTCAGTTGAAAGAAAATTCAGGATGGGCAACAAATGTCGGTATTGTCAGTGATGCCCATAACCCATGAAAGAATAAAGGAGGAAAATGTAAATTCTGCATCTTACATAGCACGGCAGGATTGAACCAGAACCATCTTGCCAATTTGAAAGTACAATTCAATTGGTCTCTCTGCCCTGCCCTTTCCCCCAAAGCCTGAAAGTTATTCCCCTGGAAATCTTTAACCAATTTTCTGTTGAAAGTTGCTATTCAATCTGCTTCAATCACTCAGTTTAGACAGTGCTTTCTGAATCATGATCAGGTCATGAGTTTTAAAAAAAACTAATTTCCATTTGTTAGAACATTATTGAAGTCAATGGAAAATATATTTCTGGGGCTGGAACTGGGTTAAAGTTGGGGCTTTGAAGGTCAGAGTGTGTTACTACAACCATGATCCCGATTTTAACTTAACCCGAACCCAGCTGTGAGATTTCACAGGTTCACACGCTGCTCGATTTTACTCTGCTTGGAACTCAATGATGTCCAGCCCAATGCAATCCCATTTCAAGGCAGATTCATTTTCTCAATCTTGCTGCAATTGTTCTGTGGGATAAGTATGTGCCTCATTTAAATCCTATTGCTTTCATTGGGATGTGGACGTCCTTAGCTGGGCCAACATTATTGTCCATCCCTTATTGCCCTTGAACTGAGTGGCTTGCTGAGCCATTTCAGAGAATATTTGAGACCCATCCACATTGCTGTGGATCTGGAGTCACATGTAGGCCAGACCAGGTAAGGATGGCAGATTTTCTTCCCTAAAGGACATTAATGATCCAGATGGGGTTTTATTTTATTTATTAGTGTCACAAGTAGGCTTACACTAACACTGCAATGAAGTTACCGTGAAAATCTCCTAGTTGCCACACTCCAGCGCCTGTTCGGGTACACTGAGGGAGAGTTTAACATAGCCAACACACCTAACCAGCACATCTTTCGGACTGTGGGAGGAAACCGGAGCACCTGGAGGAAACCCACGCAGACACGGGGAGACCGTGCAGACTCCACACAGACAGTGACCCGAGCCGGGAATCGAACCCGGGTCCCTGGTGCTGTGAGGCAGCAGTGCTAACCACTGTGCCACCTGGTAATGGACCATGGCTTCATGGTCATCATTAAATCTGCTATGGTGGGATGTGAACTTGGGTCCCCAGAGCATTATCCTGGGTCTCTGGATTACTAGTCCAGCAACAATACCACTTCACCACCACCTCCTCATATTATCAGAATTGTTCCAAGAGTTGTTTCCTCTGGTTCTATAAAGGAATCTTTTGTTTAACACATTAACTGACCGATTGTGAATTCTAGTCTCCCTGGACTGGCCATTGATGTTGATATTTAAGTGAATGTGCTTCACTACAATAAATCCTAATATTACAGTAATAAAGCGGCAGCATATCATCAGTAATTTCATTAATGTTCATCTTAAATTCATCTTAAATTACAAAATGAGACATCATAAGCATAGTTTTAAATATAAAATAAGGTATTGTAAGCCATCCAGCTAATTGTCATATTTAATTCATAAATATATTAATTACATATCCACAAATGTATCTAGTAGAGGGAGTCTATCGAGTGGGGGACACAATCGTTGAACATGCTCTTAACTGAGATGGATGTTATCAGAAAGTTAGAAAATGTAGTAGATGGCCCCTTTAATGGGTGACATCGGGAGGGTCATGTGATCTGATGGCCCAATGGGAAATGAGTGTGGGGATCTCAGTGCAGAGAGTGGACATTTGCAGTCAGAGTGGATGCTAGAGTTGGAAGTGTTAACATAGTGAGTGTACTCTCTGTATTTATCTGCTTGTAAATAAACTGTTATAGTTTATGCTAGCTGGTGGTTGCCAGTCCCTACAATTATGACAGAAATATGTCTGAGAAACAGAAATCTTGTAAAAGGGGTGCTTTTTCTTCACTATTGCTCAGTACTTAACTTCACATACTTGCGATGATCACAACCTATAGAGCAGATTACAGCTCTGCTGCGCTGCAATATTCAGTGATGCATAGTGGTAGACATGGGTGGCATGGCGGCACAGTGGTTAGCACTGCTGCCTCACAGCGTCAGAGACCCGGGCTCAATTCCAACCTTGGGTGACTGTCAGTGTGGAGTTTGCACTTTCTCCCCGTGTCTGCGTGGGTTTCCTCGCACAGTCCAAAGATGTGAGGGTTAGATGGATTGGCCATGCTAAATTGCCCCTTAGTGTCAGGGGGATTAGTGGGGTAAATACGAGGTGTTAGGGGATAGTGCCTGGGCGGGATTGTTGTTGTTGGAGACTCGATGGGCCGATTGGCCTCCTTCTGCACTGTAGGGATTCTATAAAAAATTCATAGGATAATAGAATTATAGAATAAAACAGAACAGAGGTCTTCCAGCTTATGAAATCTACACTGGTTCTTTTGAAGGGATTTCAGTTTGTCCCAGTTCCCTTCTCTTTCTCCATATTTCTGCAATCTTTTGCTCCTTTGAATATCTTTCCAATTCCCTTTTGAAGACTGGTATTGACACTACCTCCACCATCCCTTCAGGCAGTACATTCCAAATCCTAAAGAGATTTTTTCTCATGTCACCACAAAGCTTTTTGTAAATCAACCATAAATTTATGCCCTCTATTTATTGACGCTTTAAAGATTAGAAACAATGGGCCAAAATTTATGTCCTCGCTTGTCCAAAAACCGTAAAATCCCGCCCGAGGTCAGTGGACCTTCCCATTGTCCGTCCCTCACTCGCTCCAATTCTCGTGGCGGGAGGGGCGATAGAATTCTGGCAAATTTCTCTTTATTTATCCTATCTGAACTCCTCGTGATTTTGAACAATACTCAGCCTTCTTTGCTCAATGGAGAATGATTCTCCAATTTGTTCAGGTAATTCTAATCCCCTGTCCCATGATCTAAGGAGATCCATCAAAGATGCCAAAAGACAGTGCCAGAACAAACTAGAGTCCCAGGTTAGCCACACGGACCCCCACCAACCATGGCAAGGCCTGCAAGACATAACAGGCTACAAGGTGAAGGCATGTAAAATCGCCGGCACCAATGCACCCCTTGCTGATGAGCTCAATGCATTTTATGCTCATTTTGAGCAAGAGGTCAGCAAGACCTCCACCCCGGAAGCCTCGGATGAACCTGTATCTGAGGTCACCATTGCAGACATCAGAGCAGCCTTCTCAAAGGTCAACCCACGAAAATCGAATGGCCCGGATGGGGTACCCGGATGAGCACTCAGATTCTGCGTGGACCAACTGGCGGGGTTATTCACAGACATCTTCAACCTCTCTTTACAACAATCTGAGGTCCCTATCTGCTTCAAGAAGACGACCATCATCCCGGTACCAAAGAAAAGTCAAGCAGCGTGCCTTAATGACTATCGGCCGGTGGCTCTGACATCCATCATTATGAAGTGCTTCAAAAGTGCTTCATGGCACGAATCAATTCTGGCCTCCCAGATTGCCTGGATCCACTATACAGTTCACCTACTGCTGTAACAGGTCCACAGCGGACACCATCTCCCTGGCCCTGCACTTAACCCTGGAACACCTAGATAATAAAGATACCCATGTCAGGCTCCTATTTATTGACTACAGCTCAGCCTTCAACACAATTATTCCAATGAAACTCATCTCCAAACTCCATGGCCTGGGGCTCGGCTCCTCCCTCTGCATCTGGATCTGAACTTCCTAATCCACAGACTGCAATCAGTAAGGATCGGCAACAACACCTCCTCCATGATCATCCTCAACACCGGTGCCCCACAAGGCTGTGTCCTCAGCCCCCTACTATACTCCTTATACACCAATGAATGTGTGGCCAAATTCCCCTCCAACTTAATTTTCAAGTTTGCTGATGACACCACCGTAGTGGGTTGGATCTCAAACAATGATGAGACAGAGTACAGGAATGAGATAGAGAATCTGGCAAACTGGTGCGGCAACAATAATCTCTCCCTCAATGTCAACAAAACGAAGAAGATAGTCATCGACTTCAGGAAGCGTAAAGAACAACATGTTACTGTCTACATCAATGGGGATGAAGTAGAAAGGGTCAGGAGCTTCAGGTTTTTAGGTATCCAGTTCACCAGCAACCTGTCCTGGTCCCTCCATGCCGACACTATAGTTACGAAAGCCCACCAAAGCATCTACTTTCTCAGAAAACAAAGGAAATTTGGCATGTCCACTACGACTCGCACCAACTTTTTACAGATGCACCACTGAAAGCATTCTTTCTGGCTGTATCACATCTTGGTATGGCTCCTGCTCTGCCCAAGACCGCACAAAACTACAAAGGGTCATGAGCGAAGCCCAGTCCATCACTCAAACCAGCCTCCCACCCATTGATTTCATTAACACTTCCTAGCCAAGACTGTAACTCTACATTCCGCACTCTCTCCTTTCCTTTCTCTATGTACGGTATGCTTTGTCTGTAAAGCACGCAAGGAACAATACTTTTTACTGTATACTAATACATTTGACAATAAATTAAATCAAAATCAAAATGTGAACATTCTAGTAAATCACTTCTGTAACCTCTGCAAAATCTTTGCAGCCTTCTTAAAGTCTGGTGCTCAGAACTGGGCACAATACTCCAGTTTGGCTGAATTTGTGTAACTAGGTTTGTTTATGTGTTTCTATATAAAACAGAATCTTGCAGTTTGTGCAGAATGTTGGCTGAGGCGACATATCTGGCGCGTAGCTTTCCAGTTGCCCAGATGAGTCTTCTCTCCAGATTCTCCAGGTCTCTGTACATGGAGAATCAGGGGGTGTGGTTTTCATCATCAGCTGGCAGGGCAGGGCAGAGTTGGCAATGCTGGTTCTACAGAGGGGGATTTCCCTTTTTAAAGCTCGCCCCTCCACATACACAGAAGACCCCTACAAGCATTGGGGCAACCCCAGCCCCACACAAGCACCGAGGCAACACCCCCACCCTACCTCCCCACCCCGTCAGCCCCACATAAGCACCGGGACAACCCCACCCCCACGCATTTGGAGTGCTCCCTCAATGGAGGACCCCAGAGGGCCTGCCCCTACTATAGCCCCTGGCAGTGCCACCCTGTTGTTTTCTTAATCATAGTGTTTATAGAAAAGCGGAGCTAAAAGCACTTAGAATCATAGAATCCCTCCAGTGCAGAAGGAGGCTATTTGCCCCATTGAGCCTGCACCAACAACAATCCCTCCCAGGCCTCACCCTGTAACCTCACATATTTACCCTGCTAATCCCTCTGACACTAATGGACAATTTATCATGGCCAATCCACCTAACCCCGTACATCTTTGGAGTGTGGGAAGAAACTGGAGCACCCGGAGGAAACCCACGTAGACATGGATGGGGAGAAAGTGCAAGCTCCATACAGACAGTACCCAAGCCGGGAATCGAATCCAGGTCCTTGGCACTGTGAGGTATCAGTGCTAGCCACCATGCCGCCCTGCTTTGAGGTTGCCTGCAGCTGTCAAGCAGAACTAGGATATTTATAAACATTGCGGTTAGGAAGAATGATGGGGACTACTTTAAATGCATTCAACCGTGAAGGGAAAGATCAATAAACAAACCTCCAGAAAGCTGTGATAAAACTGTTAAGCTGCCAATCAAAGGCTTGTTCAAGGTAGTAGGCTGTGATATTGAATGAGAACAATGGTCTTCAGAGACTGGCAATGGATTTAATATTTCTAGAAAGGCTCAGAGACTTGAAAAAAATGTAGTGTCACAAGAATGGGTCTGAGTGAGCAGCTGTGGGGAAGGGAATACTCCTCCCCACCACCAGTAAATTAACTTCTCTTGTGAGTCAGAGGACTTCAAAGTGGTCTTCAGATTCCTGCAAATTTTGAGAGAAAGGGGAATGCCTATCCAGAATGGAGTGCTGCTATGATTCGGAAGCCTTCCAGATGTCCAGGGGGCATGGAGATTAAAGTGACCAGGCCACTTCAAAGCTTTCTCAGTACACAGAGCAGAATGAAGACTTTGATCAGAGAGTTGCTTGAAATCAGCATGCTATGAGTGATCTTCAGGTTTCCCAGGGCTAAAAGGAGCAATCCAGCTACAGGACCCCCATCCCAGGGGAGAGCCCTGAGGTCAGCAACAGAGGGGCAGATGGACACTGCACTTACATCTTTGACACCTCTCATTGCCCAATGCACCGGACCATGGTGTTACTGTCAGGGTGTCAGTGCCAGGGTGCTGGGGCAGTGCAAGATTGGCATCAAAAAGGGGGCTCTGTGGGAGGGGAAGGTTCTCTGAGGGTGGGGAGCCTGAGTGGACTCTATGTTGGAGTCTTTGACTGGTGGCGGGGAGGGGGGGAAGGTGTTGGGTCATCCTCATGCTTCCATGTTGTGGGGGCGGAGGGGGGGTAGAGGGGGGGACCGGTGCTGGCCCATTCTCTTAGTGGTGGGTTGGAGGGTCCCCCTCTGTGATGAATGGTTGGGGGTGCTCCCCTGGTCAGTGGGGGGGTGGGGGGGAGGTGTTATCTTTTCCATTGTGTGGGGGGGGTAACCTGTGTCTGAACTCTGACATCAGGGTGCCCAATCTCAGAAATGCCAGGCTGGCTGGCTGGTGGGTTTCTTGAGATACATAAACTTGCATCGATTGGGTGGGTGAATCCCACCTGACAGACACTGCTGATATCAATGGCGTGGGCACTTGCAGCTGATTCAGATGAATCATGCCCAGTTTTATACAGGCTGTTTTCAGTGTTTAATGTTTAAAACATTATGTTTTAAATTAGCTTATAGAAATCATAGAAATCATAGAAACCCTGCAGTGCAGAAAGAGGCCATTTGGCCCATCAAGTCTGCACCAACCACAATCCCACCCAGGCCCTACCCCCATATCTCTACATATTTTACCCGCTAATCCCTCTAACCTACGCATCTCAGGACACTAAGGGGCCATTTTTAGCATGGCCAATCAACCTAACCCGCACATCTTTGGACTGTGGGAGGAAACCGGAGCACCCAAAGGAAACCCACGCAGACACGAGGAGAATGTGCAAACTCCACACAGACAGTGGTCCAAGCCGGGAATCGAACCCAGGTTCAGGCTTATACAAGCTTTTATTCCTAAGCCGGAATTCTCCAGTCTCGTTTGCCCTGCCACTGCTGCCAGCGAGAACGGAAAATTTTGCACTCAGCCAAATCTTTATTCACTGCAGCAGGATTGGAAAATCCCAGCCGTGGCTGAGGTCAAAGAATTCCTGCGATAGTTTTTTTTAAAAAGGTTGATAAGATGTTTATTTTATGTAAGTTTAGTGTTTTCTATACGTTTTCCATAACTACCTGTCATTTGTACACTTGCACATTATACTCCTATATATAGAGCAGGATCTGATTTGCTGTGCTCGTCTCTCCTTCCCCAGTCAAATATTTGTGTACAAACACCTCCAGGTCTCTGTCTCCTTGCACTTCTTTTAGAATTGCACCGTTTAGCTTGTATTATCTTTCTCTGTTCTTCCTACCTCACACTTCCCTGCAGTATCATTTCCCAATGCAGCAGAAGTGCTCTGGAATTCTGTCACTACCCTCCTCACATTTTCACACACTTTTAATCTTCGTGTCAGCTGCAAAATTGGAAATTGTGTCCTCTACGCTTAAGTTCAAAGCATCAATCTATATCAGAAAGAACCAGCAGGAGAAGGAGGCTGGCAGAATATCCACAACCTCAATGACAGTGGAGTCTCTGATGTGAATGTAAAAGACAAGTCTGTATTTGTACATGTGTACCCGTGTACATTTGTGCCAGGGACCTCATTTTAAGGTATTACACTGCAATAATTGTGGTTTAATATCGGGTAAGTTATTGCGGGTCTTGAGGTGGTTCTTTATTGGAAATTGCAATGTAAAGACATTTATTGCTAAATCATTGTCTTGAAAGGTTTTGCTGTCATCAACATCAGGAAATTGCCTGTTAAAGCCAAACAAGGGCAAATTTGTCTAGACAGAGAAAAATACATCAAATTTTTTAAAAATAAGCTTTTTGTTCACTTTACATGGGGTTATTAGCAGTGGCAGGAAATAGGCTTTTTGATGTCAGTCAGAATATATTGCTCCAATTAGTTGCAGCTCTGTAGCCAAAAAGAACTGGTGAGAGGTTTCAAACAGTAAAAGTAGGCAGGAGTTTCAGGAGTTGGGGAGCCAGGCTTGCTGAAGAAGCATTTTACTGTCGTCCTATTGAGATAAGATTCATCGCGTGTGCTGAGGCGACTTTGGCATGTGCTCGTAACTTGACAGAAATGATTAATTTCTTTGGGCTCCTCTCTGTGAAAAGACATCAAACAGATGTTTGTTTAATAATTATCTAACATCGATGTATTTACATAAATGAGTTAAACGCGCCTGTTCAAACGTACACATAATATTTTGAGTATATAAAGTGGTATGTGTGTGTATGTGTATACACACGTTTACACTCGCACACACATATACATCTCAGTATAATAACTGCAGGAAGAATTCATATTATTCTGTTTCAATCAATCATCATTGACCCCCAGAAGGGTTACTTAAACATTTCCATTAATATTTCAAAGCGTACAAATCCATGTTTGTTTTGCTTGCAGGTAGGCCAATTTGAAATTGTATTGTGCAAAATCTACACAAATCAGTTGTCTGGGACTGTGCACATTTATCACACAGTCTAATGAGTGATTGCACCAATCAGGAATATGGTACAAGTGACACAGCACAGTGATGGATTAAGTCTCGATTCCTTTCTCTCCCTCCTCTGTCCCTGTCTTTTTATTGTGAGTCACTCTCTCTCTATTCTTGGTTGCGAGGAAGCAGCCAGTCTATTCCTTGTCCTTTTCCAGGAAAAGATGGGGCTAAGGAACTTGCTCTGGGAAAACCACTGACTGCTGATCGAGACCAAAAACATCTGCACCTAATTCCTGTCACAAAGCTGCGTCCTGCGTCTCCGGGGAACTACGTCCCTCATGTAGTTCCTCTGAAAATATATATGACCCTTTATTTTCTTTCCTGTGCCTAAAATGTCATACACTGCAGAGTGCAGACAGTCCTCAGTCTCTGGCTACCCCAGCAGGAGCCAGCAATTCTCACAACATGAGTTTGGAATGTCTCGTGGGCCTCCTGTAGCTGAATTCTGCTGCATTTTGCCTGAAATCGGAAGGCCAGCAACAGAGAAGAATGGAAAATTGAGGCTTTTCCTCCCAACGCAATTGTTACTATCCCCTCTGCCAAATGACTGTGGGGGTGGTGGGAGGAGGCCTGAACCACAGGCTGATTCCCTTTCCCTCCTCCCTCACACACACTTGCCCAGCACCACAATTGTTAAAATGTAACCAATGGTAACATGTATGAGGAGTTTCACAACACCAGGTTAAAGTCCAACAGGTTTATTTGGTAGCACAAGCCACTAGCTGTCGGAGCGCTGCTCCTTCATCAGGTGAGTGGGATTTCAGTTCACAAACAGGGCATATAAAGACATAAACTCAATTTACAAAATAATGTTGGAATGCGAGTCTTTACAGGTAATCAGGTCTTAAAGGTACAGACAATGTGAGTGGAGAGAGGGTTAAGCACAGGTTAAAGAGATGTGTACTGTCTCCAGCCAGGACAGCTGGTGAGATTTTGCAAGCCCAGGCAAGTCGTGGGGGTTACAGATAGTGTGACATGAACCCAAGATCCTGGTTGAGGTCGTCCTCATGTGTGCGGAACTTGGCTATCAGTCTCTGCTCAGTGAGTCTGCATTGTCGTGTGTCATGAAGGCCACCTTGGAGAACGCTTACCCGAAGATCAGAGGCCGAATGCCCGTGACCGCTGAAGTGTTCCCCAACAGGAAGAGAACACTCTTGCCTGGTGATTGTTGAACGGTGTTCATTCATCCGTTATCATACTGTCTGTATGGTCTCCCCAATGTACCATGCCTCGGGACATCCTTTCCTGCAGCGTATCAGGTATACAATGTTGGCCGAGTTGCAAGTGTATGTACCGTGTACCTGGTGTATGGTGTTCTCACGTGAGATGATGGCATCCGTGTCAGCACTGCACTGTACCGCAAGCCCACAGATAACCTCACGATGCTCCACTTCTCCAGCTTCCACTCTAAACACGTTAAAGAAGCCATCCCCTACGGACAAGCCCTCCGTCTACACAGGATCTGCTCTGATGAAGAGGATCGCAACAGACACCACCAGACGCTGAAAGATGCCCTCATGGGAACAGGATATGGCGCTCGACTCATCGATTGACAGTTCCAACGCACCACAGCAAAAAACCACACCGACCTCCTCAGAAGACAAACATGGGACACGGCAGACAGAGTATCCTTCGTCGTCCAGTACTTCTCCGGAGCAGAGAAGCTATGACATCTTTTCCAGAGCCTTCAACATGTCATTGATGAAGACGAACATCTCGCCAAGGCCATCCCAACACCCCCACTTCTTGCCTTCAAACAACCGCACAACCTCAAACAGACCATTGTCCGCAGCAAACTACCCAGCCTTCAGGAGAACAGTGACCATGACACCACACAACCCTGCCACAGAAACCTCTGCAAGACGTGCCAGATCATCGACACGGACGCCATCATCTCACGTGAGAACACCATCCACATGGTACATACACTTGCAACTCGGCCAACGTTGTCTACCTGATACGCTGCAGGAAAGGATGTCCCGAGGGCATGCTACATCGGGGAGACCATACAGACGCTGCAACAACGGATGAATGAACACCGCTCGACAATCACCAGGCAAGAGTGTTCTCTTCCTGTTGGGGAACACTTCAGCGGTCACAGGCATTCGGCCTTTGATCTTCGGGTAAGTGTTCTCCAAGGTGGCCTTCACGACACACGACAGCGCAGAGTCGCTGAGCAGAGACTGATAGCCAAGTTCCGCACACATGAGGATGGCCTCAACTGACATCTTGGGTTCATGTCACACTCTCTGTAACCCCCACGACTTGCCTGGCTTGCAAAATCTCACTAACTGTCCTGGCTGGAGACAATACACATCTCTTTAACCTGTGCTTAACCCTCTCTCCACTCACATTGTCTGTACCTTTAAGACTTGATTACCTGTAAAGACTCACATTCCAACCATTATTTTGTAAATTGAGTTTGTGTCTTTATATGCCCTGTTTATGAACTGAAATCCCACTCACCTGATGAAGGGGCAGCGCTCCGACAGCTAGTGGCTTATGCTACCAAATAAACCTGTTGGACTGTAACCTGGTGTTGTGAGACTTCTTACTCTGTTTACCCCAGTCCAACACCGGCATCTCCACAACAAGTAGGAGGGTCAGCTGACCCAGTAGACAATGTAACCAATGGCAAAATAATGTGATGGTCAGCTGACCCGGTACAAATAAAAAGCAGATGGGGATTGTGGGGAGCTTGGGTGGCCCAAGTGTTGATGTAATGAAGTTTCTTTATTAAAAATCTTTTGTTTTGATTTACTTTGTGAAGTTAGTTCTTTCATTGCTTGCAACTGAAGTATCCTTACTGCCGGATGAACAGTGATGTGCAAGTTGACAGTAGGCCTCAGGTATCCCTCAATAGTGCAAGGGGACCCTGAAGAGGATTCCTCTTCCTGCAGTCTCGCTCCAATGATTGACCTCTGGTCTTTCCTGTCACCGTGGCTCTATCAATACCCAGGCCTGTCACTTTTAGTGCCTCACTGTTTCTTTGGTGCCACTGTGCCATTTGCTCCACCACGAATTTGCCACCGGGTACTGGTACCACCTCTTGGTGGAAAATATCCCATATTGGCTGCACCACACAAAAGAAAGAATGGTCTTTATTTAGCACATTTCACAACCTCACCAACATCCCAAACATCTACACAGGCAATGAAAATATTTGCACTGTAGTCGCTGTTGGAATGTAGACAACGCAGCTGCCAATTTGCACACAGCAATCGTCCACAAATCGCAATGGGATAATGATCAGGACATCTGTTTTTTGTGATGCTTATTACAGGAGAAATATGGACAACGACACCCAGGTGAACTCCCTGATCTTTGAAATAGTGAAATTGAATCTTTTACATTCACCTGAGAAGTCAGGGCCCTGATGATTTAACATCTCATCTGAAAGACAGCTCCTTCACGGGTTAAGCACTCTCTTAGGGCTGCACAGGAGAATCCGACATGATTGTGTATGTCTCTGGGGTGGGTCTTGAACTCTCAATCTCTTTGCTCACAGTCAGGAATGCCATCATTGAACCATGGCTGACAGAGGTACAAGAGTATGTGTTCTAAGTGGAACTAAGTACAATAGAGAATTGGGATTAGCACAAAGGCCAGAATTTCTGGCACTTCTCACCAGTGGGATCTCCTGGTTCTGCCAAAGTCAAGAGCCATGCAAACTGCCATTGACTTTGGTGGGACTGGGAGATCGTGCTAGCAGCCAATAGCTCGCTGCCTCCAATGTAGGAAAACCTATGGTGGGGGAGGGCAGGGTGGTGGAAAATTCCAGCCAAAATCTTTGATGGAACGGCATCTCTGCTCAATCTTTTGGCT